>NC_084821.1:25500749-25624118 GCF_958449725.1 Rosa rugosa | reverse complement strand
TAATGATGTTTATTTGTAGTTCTATGGGCAAAGGCAAAGCACTCCTGAATGCTACAGATGAAGTGAGCTTCTCCCTTCTAGATTCTAGTGGGGGTTATTGGTCACGCATCGTGACCAACTGTTGAGGCAACTAAACAAAGTGCCAAAATATTCACATAAAAAATCATCAATACCGCCTACGACTCATGAATCATAACCTACCTATCATAGGAATACTTTGTATATGTTTCAGATTGATTTCGATCGAGAGATTAAAAAATTTATAATCTACCCACATCAACGTAAGAGATAATATATGTAACCAAAAAAAAAAAAATGTAAGAGATAATATATACAAGACATTCACAATAGTTATTATCCAATTGAGACTATTTTATTTTTTTGGAAGATGTTTTAAGCAGTGTTTTTAAAATTCCCACTTAGCGGTTATCAGCCAATTAAACTAGTTTGGACGACGCTTAGGTCAGTTGGATATAAAAAATATTTAAAGTATTTTTATATGTAAGTACTCATTATATGCTTAATTTTTTTTTACTATGTTTTCAATCAATTATACTAATAAGTATAATTTTTTATTTTAATTGCACTTAGTTATGTGTTGCTTAATAAAATAAAATTAAAATAAATATCCGCTTAGGCACCCGCTTAAGCCCCCCGCTCCTCCCCCACCACCCGCCGCCTAGTAATTTTAGAACAATGATCTTAAGTATGAATCCTTCCATGATTACCCAACACTGCTAGGAATCCATGTGCCATCGTCCAATTTCATTCACTGTTTGTTATTTTCCAATGTGATGATGTTGATGCTAGAGTTTTGTGGTGGCTGGTGAGTGCTCCACTTCTCAAGTGGCACAACTTCTCTTTCGCCAGCGGATCACTACAATAGGGTTTCTTTTGTTTCTTCTTTCTAAATTAGGAATCAAATACACTTTGATTGGTAAGAGATTTAGATTGGAATGACAAACAGAGAGCTAGGTTTTGGGGGACCATTCAAGTGGAGCACAATTTCACTAATTATAATGAAATTTCATGTTTTTGTTTGGTTGATCGAGCAGTATACAAAGTACACATTTTATTAAGGTATCAACATGACAAAAAGTAGAAGAATTGAAAAGAAATCTTCAGCATGACTGGGCATGGCTTAAGTACCTATAGCAATTCAGGCAATAGCTTACTTGGATTATAATTACTACAAATTGTGCTAATGTGTACGTATCAATTACGCTGCAACTGCATAACAACTTAATCGATAGTGAATCTGCGTCCACCGGTTTTAACATATTGAAACAAGACTGCTGAAAGTTTCAGGTACTGCATGGATACAGGAGAGAGTAAGTGAAGATTGGCAGCAATTCACTTCTAGGTCTAGCCCCATGAGTTAAACTCGGAAAATAAGAAAATGAATGAAGAAACCCTAAACCCTAAATCATATTGAATTCAAGGCCCCAAAGGCTTAGAAAGTTAGAATGACAGGATCTACCCTAAATTTCACCGCTGAAATTCAAAAAGGTCTTACGGGGTCCACTTTAGGAGAAATCCTACCGAAAATTTGGCAGAAATTCCCTTAAAAATTGACTACCCAAACCTGTAATATAAACTCAACACTCATATTACACAAATCCAACCCCCAACTCTTGAAGCCTACCTGCTCCCATAATAAAACCCAACTCCAACCAAAAATACATATGAGTCACTGCCCTTAAATCTCGATCATCAAATTACGATACGAAACAAGTAATACAGAATAAAGTAATCTATTTTAAACCAGAAATCGATAATACAAAATAAATCTCTAGCACTTCACTCGTACCGCTCACAAAGTGAATACTATCTGAGTTACCTCACTCGTAGCACTCACCAGACAACCACTAGGATCATGTCACCAATTTTACTCATCAAATGGCTAGTAGGATCATGTCGCCAGTTGTACTCATCAGACGGCTACTGGGATCATGTCACCAGTAGCACTCATCAGAATATCACTAAGATCATGTCACCAGTATCACTCATCAGACAGTTACTAGGATCATATCACCAGTAGCGCTCACCAGGCGACTACTAAGATCAGTTCGCCAGTAGTACTCACTAGGCGGCCACTAAATGGAAGATGCTGGAAGGACGGGTTACACTATACAACTACACACTTTAGCTGAAATATTTACAGTTTACTACTTACCGACATCTCGTGCCATCTAGAGGGTGCTGCCTACCAGATGATGCATCGGAAGGTACTGCCGACCAGAATATTCTTCTCACTCTTTCTGAAGTATCTGAATAACATATACACTAGGAACAACGACTAGAGGATACTACCGACTAGTCATTCATGTCATCAAGAAGATACTGCAAACCAGATGACGCATCAGAGGGTATAGCCAACCGGAATACTAGGAGCTGATGGCTAGAGGGTATTGCCAACTAACCATCTATGTCATCTAGAGGATACTGCCGACCAGATGACGCATTGAATCGTACTGCTAATCAGATAACTAGGAAGCAATGGTTGGAGGGTACTGCCAACTAACCGTTTCCTGCCATCTGGAGGAGGGTACTACTGACTGAATATATATTCTAGAGGATTGCTAACCAGGTAAGGCATGCATGCACTTGATAATGTAATTAACCTCCTTATTTAGGAATTTACCTTGCTATATATATATATATATATATATATATATATATATATATATATATATATATATATATATATATATATATTGAAATAAATCATCATAGATATTCTCATTGATAAAAAAGGTCAGGCAAGAATGGTCATTACATATATTTCTGCTGCCATCTATGGACAGACAAGAAGTTATGATGAACCATGGCGGTACATAGAATCCATTCATTAGACATGTCTTGCTCACTTATTTAAAGTATGCTTATTCAACTATGAGCTAGTAATGCATAGTAATGGGCTAGAGTTTAAACAAAAACTAAACTTTTCCCTTGCCCTTCAAGCTAGGGCTAGTAGGCTTTCATGCATACAGGCATACAACATACTTAAAACCTCTTTAACATGCACCTTCTTTGATTTTGAGAGGTTCTTATTCTTCGAACCCAAAGGGCGACCTCTCTTTTTCTTCACTTCTACCTTCTCAGTTTGCAAAATTTCTTTGGGCAACATTGCCTCTGCAAGTACTAACATCCCACTTGGTGTCTTAACAAACCCCAAGGACTTGGCAGTGAATATGTTGGTGAACTCTGGTATCTTCACTTTGTTTGTTGGAGCATGAACACTCATCTTCCTCTCAAGCAAATTTGTCAACAAAGATTTCTATTTTTTGGGAGAAGAAAAGGGGGATCTAGTGTAGGCCCTCTTCAAAGTGTCATGTGCATCATTGGACAGGTACAACTGCATGTGCTTCCACAACTGGAACCAGCACCATGCTACTGTCCTCACCATCGGTTGGTGTCAAGTCAGCATTGCAGATTATCACTGATTTGTGGACCTTGTTATCACAAGCACCAAACAGATATCAAACAATTAGGTGTAAAATTGGTGCCTGCAGGCCTTGAAACTTGAACACACCCTTGGTGAACTGCCCAGCAGCAACTCATGGAAGGGACGAGGCATATCGATCCTCTGCTCGACAACCTATGAATTTGGTTGTTTCAACAACGTAAGCTATAGTTTACGTTAAAAAAACTAAAATAGTGAAATATAGCTACAAATTATAAACAACGTATGGATAAATGGTAAAGAAAATTAGAGATAGATATATAACTATTTAAAATTCCTAGCTAAATATAACTAGCCATTTTACCAAAAGATATATTTGACTTTACTTTAGCTACTTTGTTGGAGATGCTCTTAGTTTATTTTTTATAGTTCTAATTTATAACATTTTTAGCTTAATCTTTTTAATTTTGGTTTGGAACATCAAGGCCTTATTATTTGAATTTAAATATTGGCTGGTGCTATTCACACACCCTTTTTATCTATTCACACACCCCTTTTTAATTTTCTATTACTTTAATTCAATATTTTTTTATAAATTACCCTAACTACCCTCTCTTGTAAATCTGTTTCTTTTTCAATTTTCTTTTTTCTATTTGGCAATTCAATCATGAATCAAACATAATTATACAATAAATCAATTTTTTTTATCTATAAATGAAGGAAAAATAATACGTTTATTAAGTGGAATGACATGTATTATTAGATAAAGAATATGCTTCTCAGGTAATCACCTTCATCCAACTGAATCCAAATTGTAAAGTTTGTCCTTATACTTTTCCAAGTACCAAACTCAATGCTTGTTGGTTTATGATTCTTAATCAAGGTGCATCATCCTGAAACAAAAAAAAAATAGAATTGACGTTCTATCCACTTCAGCCACATGCTTCCACACTGCAGCTGATGATGTGCACAAAATTTGGAGATGCTCTACATAATATTGAATGCAATGAGTTGCAATCTTCGTGTAGGGAAAAAATTATGTTCTACTAGCATAATATAGTAGAACAAATCATGTTTATAATCATAAGGCCATCATTATTAAGTTATTGTAAAGATCTATAATTGCTCAATGGATTCAAATACACCAAATAATTTCAGTTAGAATCTTACCAGGAATAATAGAGGCTCGAATGATCACTGAGCTCTTTTTTTTTTTTCATGTAAAATTTTCTCAAAAGATGGATCTAAAGTTTCTTATTCTACCATGATTAAACTTCAAAGCATCATATTAGATAGATAGAATGACTATGCTAGAGAAGTTTTTGATGAAAAAGAAAAGAGGGAATGGAAAAGAGTTGCGGGAAAATAAGAGTTTAGGATTTGAAGATGATTGACTTGTCAAATAAAAAATAAAATAAAAAACATAATTATAAGGAAGGGTAATTAGGGTAATTTTTAAAAGAAAATTGAATCAAAGTAATAGAAAAATAGAGGGGGTGTGTGAATAGAGAAAAAGGGTGTGTGAATAGCACCACCCTAAATATTTTGGATATTCATTTTGTTTGCTAATTTTATTGTTGGATTTTGAGTTTATAGATTTATTTTCATAAAATTCTTGTGAAAAGAAGAATTCAATGCATACT
The DNA here is from genome assembly GCF_958449725.1 of Rosa rugosa. NCBI lineage: Eukaryota > Viridiplantae > Streptophyta > Magnoliopsida > Rosales > Rosaceae > Rosa > Rosa rugosa. Next base: position 25,619,069 of record NC_084821.1, on the reverse strand, counting down.
ATTTTAAGGGCCCAACTTTTAATATTCGTCTCAAGTCTGAAAGTCTCAAGTTCAGCCCTGGAGCGAACAAGTTCACTAATGATTTGGGAATGGCATCCACCAAGTCATCATGGATCCTAAACTGCATAGTAATATCAAGAATAGTGAGAGTGGAGGTGAGTAAGAAGTTATTGTTTTTATATTTTGGATTACTGATTAAGTGGTTTCAATGGTTTGGGTTTCTAATTTTCTCTAGTTTCTTATAATTTTTTTTATTTTATTTTTTAATGATGGTTGAAAGCTCCTCTTTCTTCTATTTATGAAAGACTCCAGTCTCTCTCTAATTAGTTCCTCAGAGATAATTGTGCTATATATCTGGGTAATGTTTTTTCTTTTCTTTATTGAAGAATATATCTGGATTCTTATTGAAGAACTCATCTGGGTTCTTTTACAAGAACTCATACTAAGAAATAGAGTTTTTGGGATGGAGTTGCAGTGCATTCGAAGAGGGAAAAGTGAGTTGGATTTTTCTTAGAATTAGAGATTGGTGGCTGGAAATGATTGTGGGATTGAATTTTTGGAGTGGATTTTTGACATTTTGGTTGTTCATGTCGAATTCTGAGTTTTAATTCAAGAATTCATATTTTTTTTCTTTTGACGTGCTTAGACCATCTCCAACGGAGTGGTTATTTTCCACGTGGAGGCCTAACAACTATAAATGACAGATAAAAAATAAGTCCAACCCATATGTTATTTGCCACGTGGATGACAGTTTTGTTTCAATCTGTCAAATTTGACAGAGGCTGAGTCTTCTGTCTTTTAATTTTTGGGGAAATGCTCATTTACCCAATTGTAGCTTAAAATTTGCCCACTTGCTCCACTAACAGTTTTTTAACCCCATTTACCCAAAACACTCTAAGAGATTATTTCCCCTTTACCCAATTAATTCTTTTTTTCTTCTTTTTATTTATTTTTGAGAATTTTTTGCCCTCTCCCCCCTCACTGATTTCTCTCTCCTCCCCCCTCACCGATTTCTCTCTCTCTCTCTCTCTATCTCTCTCTGTCTCTCTCTCTCTCTCTCTGTCTCTCTCTGTCTCTGTCTCTGTCTCTGTCTCTGTCTCTGTCTCTGTCTCTGTCTCTGTCTCTCTCTCTCTCTCTCTCTCTCTCTCTCTCTCTCTCTCTCTCTCTCTCTCTCTCTCTCTCTCTCTCTCTCTCTCTCTCTCTCTCTCTCTCTCCCTCCATCCCTCCAGCAGGCTCTCGCCATCGCCGCGCCGGAAGTCGTCGTCATGCTCTCCGCGGCCAGGCTCGACGCCAAGCTGACGGTCCTCGTCGCTGAGAAGCTCGGCGAGGCCGGGTTGGACCTTCTGAAGGAAATCGACGACCGCCAGAAGAATCGGGTACGTCTTCGTTTTGCTTCTGTCTCTCTCGCCGGCTTCTGATCATCACGGAAATCGCAACTTCATTGTATCTCCGGTCCCAGGCTGCAACCGGAGTCGTTGCAATCGGAGTCAAATCAGTGTGAAGGCAAATGGTCAACCGGAATTGTTGCAAAATGACTGGAATTGTGGGCAAAATCGTCAACAGGAGTCGAGATTATTGGGGGGCAATAATGTGTCTTAATTGTTGTAAATTCTCTATAATTGTGTTCAGTGATATTTTCCTTTGTGTTTAAAGACTGCTTCTAATGTGTTTTGGTATTTCTGATATATTATTGGGGGGCAATAATCTGTTTATTGCAGGGCAATAATATACTTGTTTTGTTATTGTTTGGAGGAATATGGGTGATCCTTTTGTTGTTAGGTGCATTTATTCTTGTTAAGAGGCCACCCGGGAGGCCTAGGGTGAAGCGGTTCAAGTGAAGTGGAGAGTGTGAAAAAAAATGCCAATTCGTTGTGGACTTAAATTCACCAAGTATTGAATTTGAATACCTGTACTTTTGTAAACTAATTTAAAACCAAACTGAGTTACTTCTGACCATCTATAAAAAAATTATTGGGGGGCAATAAAGTTTTTATGACCTCCCAATAAACCTAATTATTTTGGTTAATGAATCTAGCAGCATTTTGTTGAAATGACCTGTAATAAATGAACCACAGTTAAGACATTATTGCGGGACAATAATCTGTCTATTGCCTCCCAATAGACCACCCCAAAAATCACCAGTTTCTATCATTGACAGATTATTGTACTTTAATAAACTCAAATAAACTCAAAACAACATAAGACTTATCAAAACTCTAATTTCAGTAATTAATTAACCACAGTTAAGAAATTATTTGGGGGGGGGGGGGGGGCAATAATCTGTCTATTGCCCCCCAATAGACCACAGTTTTGACGTCGTCCGAGACCTGCAAGCGAAGCCCAGACCCGATTCCGGCATGGAGAGCTTCCCGGACATCTGACGAACAAAACCGGCAAAGCCCAGAGGGGTTGGGATCATGGAGTTGGATGGTGTCATCCTCTGGTGGTCCGACAGTGGGACAGAGCGGCGGCGGTGGAGGCCGACATCGACGGTGGAGTGGTGGGCGTGGTGGCTTAGAGAGAGAGAGAGAAAGAGAGCCTGAGACGAGGTTAGAGAAAGAGAGAGAGAGAAATCGATGAGGGGGAGGAGAGAGAGATATGAGTGTAATTTGTTAATTAAAATGAGGGCAATATTGTCAAACACTGTTAAATTGGGTAAATGGGGTTAAAAAACTCTTGATGGAGTAAGTGGGCAATTTTTGGGCTAAAATTGAGTAAGTGGTCACGGCCCCTTAATTTTTTATTATTTCTCTCTCTTCTTGCTCTTTCATTCTCGTCTCTCTCTTTCCTACCCAAACCAAAGCCAAAGTCTATAGATCTGCAATTTTGACATAAAAGAAGCAATACTACCTAAAATTTTAAGAGTATATCAGTAGAAATCTAATTCCAATAAGATTATTACTCGAATTAAAATTTTGATTGGTGTACCCAAAGCATCAGATCGTTTAAAGATGTGAAGATCAAGAAGGGGAAAAGCAGTTTGGGTTCAGAGGAAGAAGATGATTGCTGGGTAAAAAGGTCTCTGCAAAAGAGATGGATCAAGAATACCTACGCCCAAATAGTACTTCTATGGCTGGCGATGGCGATGATTGATCAGTATTTGAAAAAAAAAAATGAATACGATGGAGAGATTAGAGAAACAACCCAAACAGGAAAGGAAGATAAAGAAGGAAAGAGAAAACAGTCCAAACAGATGAGATGAGATCTAAAAAGGATGGTCGATGGTCCTCCACCATCTTTGATCAGAATCTTCTTAACTTTGGTCTGCCTTATTTACAAGATTAATTGATGTTCAGAAAGATAGAGAGGAAAAGAGAGAAGGAGAATGAAGAAAGGAGAGAAGTAAAAAACAGAAGAAAGGAGAGAAGAAAGTAATAAAATAATAATTTTTTTTGACCCATCTATTGAAGTAGAATTCTAGTAAATGTCAAATTGCCATGTCAGCTGTCAAATTTAAATTTGACAAAAACCAAAAGACATCTCTGCTGGAGATGCTCTTAAAAATACATTTTTGCCCTTCAATAACAAATCGCGTGCTTACCAGTTCATCACTTTTGACGGAGTCGTCATTGAAAATAAACGGAAATACATCGTCGATATCAAAATATAACTTTAGGTTTCAAAATGGTAGTGTTGTGCGTCTTAGTATCAAATTGGCTTTGGCACTAAAGTTAAGGGATTGGTGGTGAATTTAACTCTAATATCAAAAGCCATAAATTTTCAGGGATCTCCATTTACTCACCAAACTTTTGGTCTTTCTCAGCACTTCAACTGCCGAATGTTCGAAGCTATATAGGGCTGATCTAAAATTCTTATCTATACAGTTGTTCTGACTTCTGAGAGGTACAGATAATGAAAAATGAACAAAAAGTGTAGAGGATCATTTTTAGTCCCATTTCGGTCTGTGGGGCTTAAACACAGTTGGCTTCCAGCAGTCATGGCCTACGCAGAAGCTTTAGAGAACCCAATGTCCAGCATGAAATTCCTATACGGACAGTCAACAACTTATTTCACAGTTTTTGACTACTTCAAGGAAGACGCATGAATGAAGATGATCAACATGCATGCGAGCAAAATCTACTAGTAAAGCAAAGCAAAAACCATATGCTAATGCAACAGAAAGTTTCCAACCTTGGGAGAGAAGAAGCGTGTTCAAGGGCTAGAATCCTGCGAGGGTTTTAAGCGATCACAGCGATTGAATATAGACTAGTCTGCTTTCCTCCCTCTCACTCAACTTTCAAATTTTCAAATTTTACATCCCGTTTATTTTGTAAGATTAATCTCGTTCCGCTGAAAATTTTCGTGGATTATGAAATAACTCATCTATAAATTCTTTGGCAACAGCTGAGACATCATAGATGTCCTTCCTTGGTTCTTTGTCTTTTGGTTTTCCATTGCCACGAGTGGACTTGGTGGTATCTCTTCAACCCCAAGCAACATCATAGTAGCAGGAATAGTCATGATCGGATCGTGATCTACTTGGTATGGATCATCGATCACTTTTCTCGCTAATTCGTTGGTGCTTGGTGAAGGGGGAAACTTAGTTCTCCAACATGCACTATGAATGGATCAGGGCAGAGGCTCCAAGGTTTTAAGGTCAGTGGCAACTCTGGTGACAGCAGCTAGGGACCTAGGGTTCTATTTTGGGCCGCGCTTTTATTTTCTTTAGTTAGGGGGGAGGGGGGCTCCCTTAAGAAACAATTTTCACGCAGTTAAATTAGATTATAGAGGTTGAATTATTTATGATTGCTCTATACTCTACCTAATTTTTCTATGTAATTGGGTAACTATGTGTTTTTTTTTTTTTTTTTGAGAAGAAATAAATGAATTGCATTAAACGGGTCACTACATGACAGGTTCCTTTGTAATACTGTCAGCTTTAGTAATTGATACCGTTCTAATCATATCATTGTCGATAAAGCCCCATGATCAACTGGCCCAACAAACCTAAAATTTGTTCAAAGTCCGCAATCAAAACTTCTTTGACTGGAGACTTGAGGAACATGAGTATCCGACTTCTATATAAACGCCTACATACATGAGGTATCTACTATTGATGAACCCACGAGATGCTTGAAATGTAACTATGGTCGAATCAAGAGGTCCCAGAGTATATCCACAAATGTCTACATGAGAGTAAAATAGGCTACAGCAAGCCTTACTATATGGCGCAAGAAGGGCAGACTTCCATAAAGGAGTTACCATGCAACTCCGCAAGATTCCTCCTTGGTATTCTAGATCGAATACGGAGAGGTTGGATAAAGAAGCAACGGGACTCCTCCGGTTCAAGAACCATGCTTATCAAAACCTGCTTTGTATGGCTAGGTTGAATGGTTGATCCTGCATTGCAAAAGCTTAATACCCGGTGAACGACTTGGGATTTTGGAAACTGTACCAAGTTCTGACTATTTTTCCATTTCATGATGTGATCATTATAATTTCTGTAAATTAGGTTGGAATCTATAATTCTATATCAGCTAGTCAGCTACCAATCAGCCAAAATATATATTGATGTTCCATAACATAAATGAAAATGACGATATAGTAGCCATACCATTTCAGCCACTGTCATTTATCAAAAGAACAACCAAAAAAATCATACGGAATTAATTGCAATTGGTTATGGCAAAACAATAGTAGAAACTCACTGTCATCCAAAGAAGGTTGGTTAAATTATACAGTAAAATTCCTACAAATTTATGTTAATGTATACATAGCAAGAAGCAATCCTGCAGAGCATAACTTGAGCATACCTCCACATCCACTGGTTTAACTTCACTAGTTTACTTGCCAGCAAATGGAGCACAAAATTAAATTACAGCCAGCTTACTGGGATAAACTAAATATTACATGCACGAACAAGGTAAGTCAAAAGCGGGTAAGAAAAGAAAGATAACAGCTATACTATTTCCGTTCCATGCAGTCATGTACCATCTTTCTTGTTCAAACTTCCACCTCCCCAGCAGACTGGGGTTCATCTTTCTCTGCATCATCTCCATCTTCCTCGTCCGCCTCATCAGCTAATTTGGTAAGCTCTTCCTGGATCATTACCTTTATAGATGACTTTCTCACGCTGAGATCAGTATCAAATTGCCGAGCTGAAAGAGGACAAAAGTTGGGACGCACCCAAAAAGAAAATTCAAGGATGAGTATTGATTTAACCAAACAAGACAAAAATCATAAAGGAAACATATCCCATTAGTTATCCTATTTGTGTGTGGTACCCATATCTTAGAATAAGCGGACTGGAAGACATTGATTCTGTATCAGACGTTGAATGTTTTCTTACCAGAGTGTACCCAATGCATGTAGCATTAACAAATATAAACCATTTTAGAAGCTAAGCGCAAAGTCTTAACATTAGACATTAGTGATAATGAAAATAAAAGAATTTATAAACAACAAAACTGAGTGCTCACCAAGATGCTTCAGAATGTCGGTGAAAGTAGCCTACAAAAAAAGAAAGTAGAATATATGAGTGGAATGAAAGAAAAAGAAAAAAAAAAACCATTATTTACCCCACAAATAGGTTAATATGCAGTATAAACATGAAATAAAATGGTTCATATATTTCCTGTTACTATGCAGTATAAAAATGTATTCAGCAATTACCATGCAAAGAACCCCTCTCTCACCCTAGCTAATATCAATCAAGAGGCAGAATCTGCTTCTTATCTGTCACAACTAGTGACAACTAAACTATACTCACCAGAGAAATTGGCAAACAAGTGATGCATGGCTGTGTGCATGTCTGTGCAATGGCGAAGCCAGGAATTTGTAATAATGAGGGAAATGACAAAAGGGGGAAATCAGTTCTCTGGGTTGTGCATGTGTTAGTTTTATGAGGACCCATATGACCAAAACAATTTGATGATGACCATATGCGAATCTGATAAACTGCAGAGCCTCTGAGGCCCCATGCCTTTGGAGGCATTTCAGTAAGAATGCTAGGGGAAAGACTAGATTTGCTAATCTAGAAGAGAAAATAAGAGGTATTGGGTCCAGGGCCACGCTGTCTCTGCCACTCTGCGTGTACATAAACAACCTTTTCAATCGCTCCAAGTCAAGACGTCATAGGTGAGTTTGGAGCATGCATGTTTACCAGTCAAGACGTCGTAGGAGAGTTTGGAGCATGCATGTTTACCAGTCAAGACGTCGTAGGTGATACTGTCAGCTTACCGTATTGAAGTCAACTTCTTTGAGAATCTCACATATTGCATCTCTCAACTCATCATCACTTGGCCTCAATTTTTCCTCCTTGGTCTTGTCCTTCCCTTTAGCAACTTTTTTCCCTTCAAATGACCAAAAAATAATTAGCGTTCATGACCGGGATGAAGCAATAGAAAAGCTCCAATTCTTGCTCCATGTAATGAAAATCACAAGAATCCATGTTATCAAATAACACTTTCAAATCTTACAAAATGTTGACAGGATAAAGCAATTTCTTCAATATTTCAATGAGAGCAAAGGTACAGCCAATGGTAAAAAAGTTTGTCAAGACTCGAACCAATATTTCAAATGATGATGATGATTATATTTCAATAAAACAAATGGAAGAATATTTTCCTTTATACCAGTTTTTTCTTTCAAGGCAGATTTTGTTGGAGTTGAGGCTTTTGACACTCGCTCAGTTCTCTTCTTCCTTGAGGATGGCTTTGGACTCGTGTCACTGTCATCATCAACTGGAGTGCGTTTTGGTGTTGACTTCTTTGGTTTATTAGCTGGTGGAGTAGATTTAGGAGAAATTGTAGCTTTTTTAGTTTTAGCTTTTCCAGCAGATTCCTTCTTTCTGGATGATGATTTTGAACGTGGCTTCTTTTTTTCCACTTCTTCTTCAGAATCATCTGAAGGATCATGTTTCTCCTCACTATCTGAATGCTCAGGCATCTCATCCTCAGACTTTTCTTGAGCTACATCTTCCATTTCCTCCTCTACCTTTTCATCGTCTTCTTCTTTCTCCTCTTCCTCCGACTCGTCTTCTGTATCTGGTGTACTCTTATCCTCCAATTTTGAATCATCATCATTCTTCCTACGACTCTGTAAAATTACCAGGAAAAATAATACAAATAAATTAGATAAACAACAATACGTGGTACCAAACCCCGCTTGCACACATGAATTTTTTGTGTAATTCAACTCTCAGTTTTACTTTTCCAATCTCCCCTCTAAAGTAGCAGTAAAATTTACCTTCAGTACAAAAAGCTGTCCCCAGTGGTATTGCACAAAACTGTGTTCACTAAATAAGAAAATGGCACATATTTTGAAAGAAAATAAGAAGCCACCGCCCACACACCAAGACTGTAGACTAAGACAGATTTGAAAGTTTGAATGGGAACAGCTAATGTTCAACAAAGGACACAAATCACACCTAAATGGCAATGCAAAGACTGTTCTCCAGGTGTAAAAGATATGAGAGAGCACATCCAAAAAAATAAAAGTTCTGCTTTCTGTACGTAAATCCCAATACAAAAGGTAAATAGCAGCATAGGCATTTACAGCAACGCCAAGCCACAATCTTACTCTTTTGGACCCAATGTGTGTTTCTTTTATCTGTACCCTTTATGGGATTTATAAGGCTGATCCCTTTGTTTAATGAACTTTCAATTTTCTCGATCAAAAGTCACAATCTTAAATAGGATACAAGGATATAACAGATGAGGGAGGAGAGAAACTTAAATAGGATACAAGGATATAACAGATGAGGGAGGAGAGAAAAAAAAATCACCACCTTTCCTGACCGCTTTGAGCCCCCAGATGTTGATGAACTGCCTTTAGCTGCCCTCTTGCGCTTTTGGCCCTTACTCGACTGTACAAACAGGAAAAAGAAACTATGAAGATACCATAAAGGCAAACAATTTTAGTCAAAAGGGGAAAAAACTGTAACCTATGTAAACAAACCTGCTCTTTTTCTCCAAGTACCACAGTAGTGGTCGCATGAGGTGCAACCAAAAAGTCTATCAGCTTCGCAACTATATCCTCCTGTATTTGCATTCAAGCTCATTTAAGCAATTCCATTCCAACTTTGATGATATCAAAATCAGTTTTCCAAATCAAATTTGACATGCCCCTTCCCTAGGGCTGCCACTTGGTTTGGTAATTACCAAACCGACCGAATACCAACCGATATTTTAGGTTCGGTAAACCGACTTTTTGGTAACCGAGACCGATAAAACCGAAATCGAAAATTACCGAAAAAGTTGGTTTGGTTTTGGTAAATACCGAATCTACCGATTATCTAAATATTAGATTTATATACTACAGTTTTCAATAGACATACATGTATATTAAGAAATAAACATAAAAACTTTTATAATAGTATGAACATTACTACATAAACTACATTAATAGTACATGTATTTTAAGTAACCTAGTCAAAGATTGTTAAATAACCTAGTTTTATTGAAAATTGCTAAAACTTGATGTCATATATACAAAAGAAAGCTATAATTAGTAGATGAATACAAAGTTTATGACTATAAAATTCAAAAACCTAGTTTTGTTAATTCTAATTTATATTATAAAGAATTAGTTGTTCTAAAGTTGGTAATACCAAAAACCGAAATACCGAATTTGGTAGATATAATTAAAAACCGAAAATTTTGGTTGGCAATTGGTAGCTCAGTTTTGAAACCAAAGGCTTTGGTTTTGAAGTTGGTAATACCTATAACCGATTCGAACCGACCGAGTGACAGCCCTACCCTTCCCTATCAGATGAGAACCAAAACCATACTCTATCCAGATAAAGAATCAGGTGAACTTTCTCATATGTAGGTGAATACAAGGACGGACAAAGATAAAGTAGGCAATTATGCCTAAATTGTACAATTTGCATAATTATTAGTTACTCGACAATCAAGATACATTACAAGCAGTGAAAAAAGTTGCTGAGTAGTGAACTTAGTTATAGATTCACAAGATTAAATGAGAGAAAAAAAAATAGACAGAGACACTGAAAAAAATGGGTACCGTAAATGGAAAAAGGTTGACAAACCTTCTTAGAAGTAGCTTTGGCGGTTGGTAAGTCGAACAGATCACAAAATTCCAGTAACTTCTCTTTATTACACTTGTCCATTTTTTCTTTTACTTTACTCTTTTGCTTGTCCTGCAACGATAATAAATTTGGGCCCACTAATATGAGTTTTAGCAAGCTGTTTTGTAAAAGCGATAAATAAATGATTCCTAACAGTGCAGAAGCATGTCATTCAAACATAAATTAAATGCAAGCAGAAAAGATTATTTCATTACAATATACAGCAGCTTTACCTCATTTCCATGCCACACAAAACCAGAAAACCTGGATATGTTACTCTTGACCTGAACTGCCTGCCAAAATAAAAAATAACAAATAAATAAAAGTTGCATGAAAAACAATCAATAGTAATCAAAACATTGGAGGAATACCAGCTGCACGATCTCCCAAAAGCTTTTTTTAGTGTAGTTGTTTAATTAAACAGCATGTATACGAGTCCTAAATACATCCTCATTACAAAGTATGGTGGGATGAAAAAACAATCAAGTGACATAGAAAAACAGAAGTAATATATGAATTACCTTTCCTCTCCTTCCCCCAAAAAGAATTGTATGAAGTAGTTTGAGGGTATCATCCATTTTCTTCCTTGATAACTTGAAGGCCACTGGAAAAATTTCAATAGGACAAACATGATAAATGTACAATATCATGATGAATTTTGCATGTAAGGGACCTTAAGTAAAAAGGCAATTGCAAGCATAGGTTTTTGTGAATCAAGGACGGTAAAACTAATCTCATGTATGGTACCAGAAAACCAAAAGGCTAAGACAGATAAGACCTAGAGCTTTGTACAAACAATCATTTATATTATGTATTCCTTTTCCTTCAAAGTGTTCTATACGGAGTCCTTCTAAGCAAACTGGATAAACAAGGGAAAGCACGTAAAATTAAAGGAGAAAAAATAAATCCATAATGAGAAAACAAAAAAGTCATTACCATTAACACATAAAAATCTACATCATTCATCACAAAAGAAACAGATGTAGGTAGATTGTACAATATTCAATATTCTACAGTTGCTCTATACTTTCATATTTTGACATGTTTGGAATAACCCTATTATATTGGCCAATTGATTGAAACAACCTTTCTGCTTTAACGAAAAGAAGAAATGAATACCTAATCAGTAACACAAGTAATATCAAGAAAATCACGTAGTCCATATTTCAGCTTCATTACTACCAGATCAAAGAAACCACAGAAAAGAAAATATCTTTCCAAACATGAGCATGAAAAGCTTTGACTTTCACAATCCCTATCAAATGATTGGATCACTGGGGGGGAAAAAACGCATAAAGATCTACATCATTCATCAGAAAAGAAACAGATGTAGGTGGAATGTACAATATTCAATATTCTACAATTGCTCTACGTTTCACATTTTGACATGATTGGAACAACCCTCATTTTTGGCCAATTGATTGAAACAACCTTTCTGCTTTAATGAAAAAAGAAGAAATGAATGACCTAATTAGTAAGATGGGTAATATCCCAAAAAAAAAAAGTCATGTAGTTCATATTTCAGCTTCATTACTGCCAGATCAAAGAACCACCAGAAAGAAGAAATTATCTCTAAAAACAAAAACAAGCATTATAAGCTTTGACCTTTCACAATCTCTATTAAAGAATTCATAAATAAATAAATAAAAAGAGGAATGATACCCTAAAACAATTTACTGCAAGCTTAAAACTGGTAAAGATTAGAAACTGAAACATATGTTACTTTGAAAAAATTAAAAAATTAAGTAAAAAGGCATATATGTCTTTCAGTGCTGTACCACTGGGTTGAAAAGCAGGAACATACAGTAAACGAAATAAAAGAGTAGGATCCATACCATTGGGTATGTCTTTCAGTGCTGTACCACTTCCCTGCAATATATAACATAAGACTGTAAACAAAACAATCCTCAAGAATAGATAAATAAAACCCTATAGAACCAAAAACAAATAGGAATACCTTCTCTATTTGGAAGTCCCTGGTAGTATCTTTTTCTATAGATGCCACCAGCCTTTCAACTGATTTCCGCTCACGTACAGGACGATCAATAGCAGGAGTCCTTGGCTCCGGCTCCTTTTTTAACACTTTTTTCTTCTTCTCATTACTTTTAGTTTTCTCTCCACTCTGTTGTCCACGCTTTTTTGATCCTTTAGCCCCCTTAGCCTCTTTTTCTCTCCCTTCTTTCTTCTCCTCGTCCTTCTTCTCTTCCTTCTCTTCTTCCATCTCCTCGTCCTTCTCTTCTTCCTTATCTTCTTCCATCTCCTCGTCCTTTGCTTCTTCCATCTCTTCTGCCTTCTCTTCTACCTTCTCTCCTTCCGCCTCTTCTGCCTTCTCTTTTTCCTTCTCTTCTGCCTTCTCTTCCGCTTCATTAGTCTCATCAATTTTCTTTTCTTCCACTTCAATTTCCTTCTTTTCTTCAGAGTTTTCTTTGGTCTTCTCTTTTTCATTTGGATCAGTTTCTTCTTCCACTTTTTCACCATTACTTCCATTTGCCTGTCTGTCTTCATCCATTTTTCCAACTTCAGCATTCTCAACACCTTTCTTATCTTGATCCCCAGTTTTGTCTTCAATCTCCTCAACTTTGGGTTCCTCTTTTTCTTCTTTCACTTTTTCATCTTTGCTTCCATTGACCTCTAGATCTTCATCCATTTTCTCAACTCCATCCTTCTCATCACTTTTCTTATCTTCATCCATTTCTTTGATACCCACCTTCTCCTCACATTTCTTCTCACTCACAGCTTCACTGGTTTCCTGCGGCTTGCTAATACCGTTTGCTACTGTTTCGGTGCCATTAGCCACCGTGTCTTCATCACCCATGATGGAACTGATCTTAATTAATCTCAAAGAGATCCCTTTTCCCGCAAACTTGCTCAGAAATATATCACCTGAAACAAATGTCAGAATTTACTTAAACAACTGCATAACTGACCATGAAATTACCTACCCCTCATAGAAATTTCGGCAATGGCTACTATTACAAATAAAATGCATCAAACTACAAAAAAGAGCAAGCTGAAAACTTCAGCAAGCTGCATTTCACTTAGAAATAATATTCATAGAATAATAACAGAATTTCAGAGAAAAAAAAAAAAAAAAAAACCGGCATGCAAGTACAAAACCGAAATCCCAAACTAAATCTGAACAAAGTCGGTAACTTTCGCATTCTGCATAAACACCGAGATGCCTCTTTTCCTTTACTAAAAAACAGATAAACACAATAAATTTCAAATCTTTAGCTTCCCTACCGCTTCAACTCATTTAACCTTTTACTTTTTCGGGTCAGTAACTTATATTTTTATCCAAGTTCCAAAAAAATTACACAAAATTCAAACCTTCAAATCACTCACTTCCTCTGCATCCAAATACACCCACGGGAGAAAAGAACACAACTTTACACAGAAATCAGTACAGAACACCCCAAATTCACAAAATTAAAGAGCAAGAACAAAGCTTTTTTCGAAACCCTAAAGCTCTGCACCAGAAATTTTCCCCCAAATTGGAAAAATTCCAGCTGCAGAGAAAAAGAGCAGTAAGAATTGGAAAGTAAAATTGGGGGAAAAAGCTTACAGAGATTGGAATAATTGGTGCTTGATTTGGAGCTTCTCAGAGAGAAAAGTCTTTCGAGTCCCACACTCACTGCTTATTTCTCTCTCTCTCTCTCTCTCTATCAAACATTTCTTTCCTTTCTTTTCCTTTCTTTTTTTAATTGAATTGAAAAATGAGACTACTGCCCCATAGGCATTTATAAATAAATGGATTTAACTTCGGATTTCAAATCCGGATTTTAAATGCAGTTAAAAGGCCACGTCGTATTTTTAGTGTCAGACGTGAGAGCGAAGTTTGAGATCGGAAATTCAATGGACGGCTGCGATGCGGTTTGGAATAGTGGCCCGGGAAATCGAAGGCTGTTGTTTGATATTCCTTTTGGAAATGGGGAGTGTGGGAAGGGTGGTGTTTGGTCAATGCCTCCGTGAGGGCCACCTTACCCAGTTTGGAGAAAACTCGATTTTGCAAGAGGAAATTTTTTTTTCTTTTTTTCTTTTTATCCCGTCCTTCATAAAATTTATGAAGATAGATCAATAGGCCGCAATTTTATATCGTGGAATTAATTTAACTGTTAATTTTTAATTATTAAATTGACTTATTAATTTAGGTTTATAATTAATGATCAATGGGTTACCTTACCTAGTTTGGACAAGACTGGATTTTTTTGCAAAGGAATTTTTTTTTTTTTTTTTTGTCTTTCGAAAATTCATTAAGTGATCGTATAGATCAATGCGCTGCAATTTTATATCAAGGAATTAATTTAACCGTTTATCTTTAATGATTGAATTGACTTGTGGAGTATGAAGTAATTACCACACAACATTAAAAGAGATTAAGAGCAACTCCAACAGCTTCCCCATATTTTGATTTTTCTCTACTTTAGGGAAAAATTAGTCTCTTTTGCTCCAACAGATTCCCTATAATTATCTGTATTTTAGGGAAAGTGAAGAAAGAGAAAACTAAATTCCCTATATTAAAAGAGACTAATAAAAAAGAGAAGCGGAGTTTCAGGAGAATCTTAAAAATGAATCATAAGTAAAGTACGATTACGTTCAATGGATGAGGCGAATGGTGACCGCTAACCAAACAATTACGTTCAAACTACTCCTAGTGCAAAAACATAAAGTACGATAATAGAATATCATTTATCATCATAACAACCCAACAGCTTGTTTAACTCACAACCTCATCTAAATTAACCAACTAATTAATGCATATGTGAGTTGCTCTCCTTAACCGTTGCAAATACTCTTCATGCAATTTTATAGAGAAAAAGTCTCTTAGTTAAGCATTTATCCTCCAAATCAAGATAATTATCATGTATAATAATTAAAATTACCAATAATTATCTTGATTTCTCCATTCATCAAACGGCCACGATGTCATAGGCCGATATGCTAATATTGGGTATAAACATAGGACCCCCCCCCCCCAATCCACCCACCCCAAATTTCCGAATGGTTAAGGAAATGGAAGCTCTTTGAACTTGTAAATCTGCTCAAGCCACTTGTCATAAATGGTGAATTATGGTGGAGACAGTAAAAGAATCTCTTACCTTTGTAACCATTGGTTAAGCTAACTAAAACTCAAACAAAAGATAATTGATCTCTAGAACCATTCAACCACAAACATTAAACCTTCCAAGATTCTATTGCATGATCAAGCTTTTGAAAATTCAAACAATCCTATTCCATGCCTCAAAACCTTTGTCTCTTCTTTAACCTTTGAATTTGCACGCATCAACTATATTTTGATTCATTTTCGGCCTTCACGGCTTCGGCCGTTAGGACACCAGAGGACAAAGAATATACGAGTGAATAAGTTTCACGTATAATCTTACTTTTTGCATCTCTCTTGCGTGACCAGTTTCACTCTAAATTAAGATCTCTTCATTTTAGCCGTGGACACCGTCTTCTCTTTAACATACGGGTTACCTTTCTGTTCATCTTTTATTATCATGAAATCTAAAATTCTAAAGCAAAGAATTGTAGGACAAAATCATTGTGGCCAATTAGGAGGTACCCACCAATGTTTAACCTTAAATCCTACACTTTCTATGTTCGCGGCTTGAATTTCATGGTGATTAAAGCTGCAAAATGTTGAACATGGGTATTTGGTATGATCATTAAACTCTTCAGCCTTTACGTAGGAGAAATTTCCGCCCCTTATAGCTAAATAGTGGTTAATTTTGACTTTCAATTATAATTTAGCCGATATTGTCATTATCACATCGGGTTTGTCTCCAATTACCATGTCAATATCCATGGTTTCTTCAGGTGTAGGAAGCTCATTCTTTAATAAATGGTGGTCAGTGAGCCCCCCCCCCCCCCCCCCCCCCCCAATTCAAGGTCATTGTAGTTGTAATTTGGCTCATCTTCTTCATATGCATCATGGAATTGCTTTATTTTGAAGATAAAATTTGGTTCATCAAATCTTCCCCAAAGATTGGCAAATCAATGACTTCTTTCTGACATATCTCTTTTACTTCGAATTCTTCTTCATTGACTATAGGCTTTATTTTATTGAAATTTCCTACTTCTCGGCCTACCAGGCTTATCACTTCCACTTCTTTTGGAACTTCTTTGGGAGACATAAAATGTTGCCAAGTCGGTCTTGTAGCGGGAAAGGGGGGGATTGATAAGGGCATTTTGGTCTATTATCCATAACTTTAGCCACAATTTCCTTGACAACTTCTCTAAAGTCTTGAGGTGCCTCAATCCTCGCTTTGGTCTTATCAATTTTACCATTCAATCCAACATAAGCATTTTGATATCTTGAAACTTGGTTGTCAATGATTCCGTTATAAGCTTGTGGTTTAACTTGACCAAAGTTGAATTGGTTGAAGCCATAACTTTGTCCATTCCAACCATATATGCCAAAGTATAATCAGATTGGTTACCACTGATGCATGCATTGCCCATTGTAACCATATGTATGGTTAAACAAACCATTACCATATTGGTATCTTGGTTATATTGACCATGACTGAAACCATTGGTATACGCTCGTAATAATTTATGTTATCGGCCAATTGAGAGTAACAATTTTGGCCAATAGAATTGTTAGTTGACTCATATGCATGTATATTTGAATTATAGACTTGTCAACTATCATGGCCTAATTGGCCATTCATATTTTGGCCGGAGGTTTGGTAGTAATTGTCACGCCCTGACTTTCGAATAATGAAATTCGAATCCGAAACGCGATAACTTAACAAGCACAAGAAAACACTTAGAAATTTTTTCATTTAAACTAAGCAACAAAAAAAACCGAGCTCACAAACGTCAATACAGACTCATTCTTTAGAGTCACATGTTATATTACAGAGAGTTTACAAATTAAACTGAATAACAATTCAATAAGTAAACACACTCACCACACTCATACACAGCAGAAGACTAAAACCAAAAGTTCACTTCTACGTTCAAGCTACGACAACAACAAAACCTCAGTTTCGGCGACTATTACTCTGACCTCCACAATAATCCCTACACCATGAAATAATGCACCGGGTTGAAACGACAAACCCGGTAAGCTTTTGCAAGCTCGTGGGAGTAAGCCTAAATAACCACAAAACACCTTTCCAAGTCAAGGACAACAAATCAACACAATGATTAATTTCAACATCAAAATCCTTTTCTTTTTAAGGAAAACACAAATCACCACAGTACTGTGACAACCAAATCATTTGAAATCTCAACAACAAATCCAAGAAATCACTGTTCTTTCCTCTTAAAAGAAAGCATTTATCACCACAATAACATGATAAAGTCTTCATCAACTCACTACGAGTCTCAACCACAATTGTACTCACAATTTAAACTAAATACAACCAGTAATTCCTGCATAGAAAGTTAGTTCAGGAGATCACCAAAAAGCACACAATCCAAAACCATAGTAATCCCTGCGTATAGTTTATTTCAGGAGATTACATTAAAATCAAACAAAAGAAATCACAGTAATCCCGGCATATAGTTTAGTTCAAGAGATTACATTAAAATCACAGTAATCTCGGCATATAGTTTAGTTCAGGAGATTAAATTAAAATCAAACAAAAAAAAGAGAAAAAGGAAAAATAAATGAGAAAATCAAACAACTCACGCTAAAGCCAAGAAATCACATTTTCAACTCAAGCGAAAACTCCCACAATTTAGTAAGAACCCAAGTCCTTCATGGACAATAAAATAAAGAAACCACTCGAAAGTCTCTTTTAAAAACGTGTACTCATGAATCGCAAGTAACCTACGCGTTACCCCCATGACATATAATGACAGACAGATTAGAGCTCTAACTAAATCGTAACCCGTCACCCAGCCAAAGGCATGATATTCTATATATTTGCCTCTGTCACTACTGTGACACCCGATTCGTAGACCGAAAACATTTAAAAAGTCCCACATGACTCAAAATGTTACACCAAAACTCAAGTACTCTTTCAACACAATATAAATCAACAATTACATGATATATTGTATTCCCGAAAAGTGTAAATGCTCCAAAACAATAACGTGAATAAAATCACAATTATTATTCTTATCATAATGCCACACCATCAATATATATATTCCACGTAAATATATATATATATATATACGTAGTCATCTACTCAGGAATGTCACTAATACCAACTATAGTCCACAAATCGCAAGACTCGAGAAAATTATTTTTATAATTAAAACCTCATTTTAACTTACCTATGAACCGTAGTCAATCAAGTTCATATGATTTTAAAAAAAAAATTATTTCCAGAAAACAATTTTACAATTTAGCGATTAAACCGAAACAATAAAGGAACTCTGTTCATAAATGAACCTTGTGAGATTTACTCACCTCTAAATCCCGTTGCGTCTTCTCTTACAACCGAGATAAAGTACAGAACACTCTCTGTCAATCACCTAGGTAAAATAAGGTCTCAACTTAGTATGCAATTAAAACGAAAGCGGTTACGGTTCAAACCGAGTATTTGAACAAAAAACCATTTGAACAAAAAATCGGAGATTTCGTCAATCGAGACAAAACTTCCTTCGAAACTCCCAAGGTCTTCGGAACACTTCTAGGATCAATTTCTCAAAATTATAAGACGATCCAAAGGTCGGATCCTCACGGATCGCAAATCGATAAAACCGAAACTACGTTAAATCTAGCATGCTTCAAATGGTCACAACATGACCCTATAAGATATCAATATGCTCATATCGACGAGTAGATGACAACCATGAAAACAGAACCCTAAAAACTGGTCAGATGCTCCGCGGGCAGTGGCTACGCGTTGGCTCCATGCGCCCCCGGCAACCTCCAAATTCGGTCAGGAAACCTATGCGACTATGGAAAAATTTTCATCTCAACATGTACAACAGCTTTCACAACTAGCACAAAGTCAGAATCTAAGCTATTTGGCTAGAATTTACCTTGAAATGTCAAGAATTCAGTGAAACCCTAAAATTCCAATGCGTTCGATTCTCCTTCCTCGCTGCAAATTGGTTCAAGAGGCTTAGGGAGAAATGATCAGCGTCTCATGGTTCTTGAAAATCCCACAAGAAATGGAGTCAGAGATGGCCGGAAACGAAAGAATCAAGGCAGCTTTGAAATCGCGCCGTCACTGTTGCTTCAGACTTGTTGCGTCGTCCCGGCGGGAAATCGTTGTGCACCTACCACAGAATGAAGGACAAGGGAGAGACGGTTAGAATGAAATTGGTGGTGCGGCCAAAGGTGGCCGGACGGAGAAGATCTGGGTCGAGTCAACGTTGGGAGAGAGAAATGGAGCCCAGGGTTTCCAAATTTGGAAACCTACGGTTTTTTTGTAACTTCTTCATACAAACTCCAATTTTCGCGTTCCATATGTCCACTAACTCGTATCGATACGCTCTATGATTTCTGTGCAGGAAGTTTTTACAGAATTGTAACAAATAAAAAGTCAATTCTAGAATCGAAGTATTCCAATCGAATAATTGTTTGAAATAATTTCTAGTTCTCGATTAACATAAGAACAAGGCACCGAGATGATAATTTGTACCAACTTGGACTTTTATTAATTTCAAAAAAAAAAAACAAATAAATACGAAAATCAAGGTCATTACAATAACCTTGGTCAATATTAAATTGCTCTGGACCTAAAGTTTGACAATTGTAACCACGTTGGCCGACATTTGAATCGGCTGTATTCAGTTCATAAAAATCATTTTGTAATTGATTGAATTACATCCTAAGAACAACGCCTAAAAATATTTATTTTCCCAATAGGCATGCTAAAACATGTTGCCTTTGAAAATCGTCTCGGCTGATATAGCTGAGAGATTAAGTAACAAACGTCCTTCTTGACGAGTAAATTACGGGGCGTGCCAGCACACGGCCGAGAGGCCAGGTGTGCAATTGATGTAGTGCGCATGATTCTGACTTCGTCAAGCGATTGAAAGCCGATGAAAGAATAATCTCAGCTAAAGGTTCAATGTCTTGGAGCAAGGACTTTCGGGTTGTTCAATGGATGAGGCGAATGGTGACCGCTAACCAAACAATTACGTTCAAACTACTCCTAGTGCAAAAACGTAAAGTACGATAATAGAATAGCGAAGAAGTAAACTTTAGACTAAGAGCTGAAAAGTAAAGAACAATAAAGATAACTGCAAAAGTAATAAGCGGTAAAGTAAGGAGCAAAAAATAAACAGCTTGAAGATAAAACTGTAAACTATTACCAAAAAGTAGCAAAAGAAACAATTGAAATCATACTAGGTTATGAGGAAAGAACTGGTAGAGCTGACAACTAAGAAATTGAGGAGACTATGAAACTAATCTAGAGCTAAGAAAAATAAAAGGAAACCCATGATGGAGTTTTGACTGGAGATGTGTGTGTGATGTCTTCGGTCGATGCTTCTTTATATAGAAGTAAACTTGCGTGACGACCAAATTGAGGTGAAGTTTTTCTCTCGAACTCAAAAACTCTTTGCATTTATTCAAATAGGCTACGACTTCTTTTCCTGATACACCACCAGATGATTAAGGAAGCCAATTAACATAAGCTGCATGTACGTGGCTTCATTTCTATCCCTGGTTCAAAGTCCCACTTCATGTATAAATCATTTATCATCATAACAATCCAACAACTTGTTTAACTCACAACCTCATCTAAATTAACCAACTAATTAATGCATATATGAGTTTCTCTCCTTAATCGTTGCAAATACTCTTCATGCAATTTATAGAGATAAAATCTCTTAATGAAACACTTATCCTCCAAATCAAGATAATTATCATTAATAATAATTAAAATTACCAATAATTATCTTCATTTCTCCATTCATCAAACGGCCATGATGTCATATGCCGATATGCTAATGTAGGGTATAAACAGTTCCTAACCACATTCAAATGATTGGTCATCTACGTCAATGTTAGGCATATGTATTAACTAAATAAATGGATTGCTTGTGACCATACACTCAAATTAATGAAACCAACAATCCCATTTACATATTACTGTGGATATTTAATTTCCAGCAATATTTATCATCACTAAATTATAAATATTCTAATTAAACAACACTACAACCATATTACTCATGGACAGAGGATGTCATATACGTATCATTAAATTCACTAAGAAGTCAGAGGATTTTATACCTTCAAAGCTTCTAATCCTAGCCAAATGACGCCTCTTTTTGCTGCAATAGAAATGAAAGTATACAACAGTACGTTAAATGGATAATTAGATTTATTTGTAAATAAGTAGCCATACAATTCAACATTTCTTATTAATTTTTCAATCCCAGGGCTCAACCTTCCTTACATTTGTATTTGTAAATGTTTTTAAGATCTTGTTTGTTTGTCTAATTGATGAGAGAAAGGTTGGAGAATGTTTTTAACATAGATAAGTCTTAATATAGCTAACCAATGGCGGATCCAAGATCCGAAAATGAAGTGAGCTAATTTTTAAAGGCATAAAAATTTTGCGGAAGTATTCTTCGACTTGAAGGCTTTTGGGTTCTATTCCTCATTACAGGAGTGGCTGCAATACTTTTCTCATTTTGTTTGTAGCTTCCTTTATTTATCAGCATAGGCACATTTTGCTTCACTCTATTTCAAGTCCAAGACCTACAAGGAAAGAATTCAAACGAAGCTCAAAATCTTCAACAAAAAAGACCAAAAGCGCGAAATTTCTCACCAAAACGCTATATTTTTCAACATCCTTATAGCAGGCTGGAAAACTCAAAATAAAATAAGGCAAATTAGTCAAATTACCCCCTAACTTTTCTCATGACTGCCAATTTACCCCCTGACATTTCAATTTTGATTATTTACACCCTCACTTTTCTAAATGTTGCCAATTTACACCCTACAGTCAAATTTTAGACTTTCCATCCAATTTCTCCGTTAACTTAGTTAGCACGTGAGGGGTCTTTTCGTCTCTACAATTGTCACCCAAAAAAAAAAAAGAGTGTTGCTATTTGTACCGAACAAAAATCTTAGTACACCCCGGCCAATTGTAAATTTTTTTGCCTCTAATGTTCCAATATTACCCTCATATATTAATAAATCAAGAAAAAAAAATACAAAATTACTTTGTTAAAAAATAAAAAATAAATACTGCTATTCGTCTCCCACAACTGTTTTTTTTCCCTCATCCTCTCCTCTTCTTCTTTGTCTATCTCTCAATTATCTTCTTCTCAGCATGACCTCTTCCTCTATGTTCCTTTTATCAAGATCAATATAACACAATCCCAACTTGTATCAATCAAGATGACCTTCACATGCTTGCTGTAATTTTAATTTTCATATTCCATACATAGAAATATTTTAGTTTGTTCGATGGCTCCTCAATTTTATACACAATACAAATCCCTCCAATTGGAAACATGGAAGATCAAATTCTCATATGAATGTTTGAAATATTAATCCAGTCTGACCTTCAAAGAAAAAGAAATCCAGAAACGTAAATGATCAAAGATGGTTAATTTCTCCTTCAGTGATCATCCAATCATTTGATGTGTTAAGCGATCAGTTGCAAGCTAACAACCAACCTTGAAATAAAGCACTACAAAAAAGAATTCATTTAGCTTCACCAGTTAGCGTTGGCGTCAGAATGCCGTCGCCATTGATAAAAAATTTGCTACGGTAAATACGGCGTCGCAAAGAAAAAAATTATTTGCCACGGCATGGCGTCGCCGTTGCATAAATATGCCTTCAATTGCTACAACAATATCTTTCCGTCGCCAAAATGTACTTCTTTTAGCTACCGTAATTGATGCCGTAGTATATTTTTATTTTATATATTTTCTTTCCTCTTAGGTTTTTTGGGTTTGGAAACATTGAGTTCCCTTCGCGTTCAATCCACTGTATTCAATGGGTTGGTATTCAGTAAGGAGAAAAGCAGAGTGTTTGATTGGAGTTGCAGATCGAACTCGGTGATGTCAAAGGGGTCAAGATCTGTAACTTATGAGTTAGGGGTGGAAACTTGTTTAAGATCTGGGTTGGTTTGGGGAAATAGAAGGAATCTGGCCTGGGTTTTAGGATTGTTCTACCTGGGTTCTTTGGTTCTGTCGTTCCATTGGCTCCTTCACCAGATTGTTTGATTGCTATCTAATTTATCAATCCCAATCGAGTAGCCGACGAAGAAGCTAGCTATTGCCAAGAAGGCTAGCACTGCTTTTGCTCATCCTTCTACTCAAATCCATTTTCAATTTCAAATGGGTCTGCAATGGGGAGCTCTTACTTCTTACACTCTCCCCTCTCCTACTCTCGATTTCCCTAATTTTCTTCTCATGACCAAATCCGCGATTCTTCAAACTCCATCTCATTCATATTTTTCATTCTCTTTCTGCATATCAATGCCAAGATAATAAAATTTATATGGTAAGTTCATTCTTATTTTGCTTCACAGTCCAATTCATTGATTTTTTGTTGTTGCTATTTTGGCTTAATTTGGGTGCAGGGCTTGTGGATTGGTAGTCAGATGTGAATTCTTACCCAGTATATTTTAGTTACAATTTCTAACTTATTAAGGTTGTTTTAAGAAATTCCTAGCTTTTGCTTATTTCAAATACCATATACTATATCCGATTACTCATGTTTATTTACTTCGATTTATTGGGTGTTGCTGAATTTCACGTTTGCTATGATTCAGTTTATCTCTTAAATTTTGATTACTATTGTTTGTTGATTATTGATCTTAATTTTTTTATATTGACAAGTTTTTTGTTTTGCAGATGCTCTGTGCAATATTTCTTACTGTTTTTCCATTGGGGTTTGTCAATCAACTTTTGAGTGAATCAAGATGGTATGTTTTTGTTGTTTAGATTCTCGATTTCTATTTAATGTTTAAGTGACCTTAGTTGGAACAACTACAATAGTTGATTTGAGTTCTGTATATGTATTTGTACACTTTAACAAAACATGGGAAAGTATTCTGAATTCAAGTTCCATTATAATGGCAAAAAAAAAAAATACATAGATTAATACATAATGTCATCTTAGTACAATTGAAATGCTTATTTGATACTTTCAAAGTGAGCAGAAAAGAACATCACTTTGGTGATATTGACATGTTGTAAGGATCACTAAGAAAGGAAGAAAATTGTAATGCATGACAAAAGATTTCTATTATGAACTGACATAGACTCATAAGCTAATTCACCTAATATCTGCTTTTGGTAGATTGAAAACTCAGATACCTTTTGATCTTTGTAGGTCACACCATATAAGGGAAGGAAGGATGAGTCAAGTTGCAGTCTTAAAACATCCACAGAATTACTTAAAAGTACTCAATCATATCAGAGGTCTTGAAGAACAACATGCATCTAATATATCATTATTTTTGGAGCCAAGCCATTATTTTTTCCTTGATTACTTTGCTACAAGCTGCCTTGATGTTTATCTAGCTGAAAAGGTAGAGGTCACTGCGTACCTCAGTTTCTAAAATTCTGTAAAGACATACTACCAACTAACTGCAGCTTAATTAGATTCCCTTTCTTTGTTTTAGGTTATCAAGGGAATTGTGGATGGTTGCCAACAATCTGACTGTGCTCTTTTAGGTGGAGAGGTATTCGAAATGACTTAGTTTTGCAATTTCACTTGTCTTGTTGGCTGGGGAATCCATTTTTAAAGCATGTATTCTTATGTTAATTTGTTTGTATATTGTTTGTTTTCTTTGTGTGTTCTGTAGACAAATGTTATTCATATTTTTGATATGTAGCACTCAGTGAATTGCATATATTTTCAGACTGCTGAGATGCCGGGTTTCTATGCAGAGGGTGAGTATGACCTCAATGGTTTTGTGGTTGGAATTGTGAAGAAGGAATTAGTGATTGATGGGAAAAACATTTTGGCTGGAGATGTCCTCATTGGCCTACCATCTAGTGGGGTTCATTCCAATGGTTTTCTCTTGTAAGAAGGTTGGTGTTGTTGAAAGAAAAAACAAACCTCTTCCCTGTTTCGCATATGCAATTAACTTGAATTGTGTTTTTTTTTCTTGTTCAGCCCTGTGGTTCTAACTCATGACATTGCACTGGTACATCTTTATAGGGTTCTAGCTCATAGTGGGTTGTCTCTCAAAGACCAACTACTGGGTAACTCTGTTACCTTGGGTGAAGCTTTGATGGCCCCCACAGCGATATATGTTAAGCAGGTCAACATGAAACCCTGCTTTATAGTATTTTGCATTTGTGCTCATTTTCTTGTTTTGTGTTTAACTAGCTGCTGAAAGGGAGGTTTTCTCTTAGAAGATTTAAGAATCGTAGCCAACTTTTTAAGATTAGAGAATTGTCTTCATATTCTTCGAAATTAAAGTTATCTTATGTATATTTATGGTTTCCCCTTCACTTTATCTTGCTTTAGAGTCCTATATTCATCTGACTATGTGATTGTGTCATGCAGATGCAGTTCATGATGTGTCTCAGCATATGGAAGAGGTGAGCCATGATATTTTTATAGGAACTGAGCTACCAGAAACCAATCACATGGGCCTCTTTGCCATTAACTTTTTTTGGGACATATTGTGCTCAAAGCATTAGAACCAAATGATAGATAATTGAATGTAATTTGAATTATACTAATTTCATTATGCAGGAAGGTCTGGTAATTTGTTTGGGTCGTTTTTCTCAAATTCCTTTTAGATTAATAGGCATGGCTTAATTATTGTTGTACCTATAGCTTTGTAGTTGCTTCTACATTTGCAAGGCAAAAATTATTTCTGGAAAGAAGTTTCTGAAGAAAACTGCATGTATTTTTTTTTCTCTGTCTTTTAAGACTCTGATATCTAGGTAGCTTACTCTACTGCTGCGAAAAAGATGATGTAGGCCATCATAATTTTTTTTATTTATTTAATTCTTACTACCAATAAACCTTGCCTTAAGAATAAGGATGACTGAGATAAGCTCTTTAAAAGTTTTGCCTTTTCTTGGATTTCTTTTTCATGCAACTGATGTATTATTGTTACTGGTCTCCAGCTTTTTGGTCTCTAATGCCTCTTGATCAAGGTAGAATATATGCCCCAGTTGAGCTTTCGTCTTCTTTGTCATTTAGGTCAGTTCACGTCACTATATTTGAACTGTGTTTATCTGGCTTATAGTACAACTGCTGTATGTACGATGCCTTTTATATTTCTCAATTGTACTTATGTAATCTCTTATGTTAGATATCTTACCTGTCAGATTGTCAAACTAGCTAGTTAATTAAGTGTTCAATCTAAAGATTGTCTACTTATGTATATTCCAAGTTCGAAAACATATCTTTTTTCTTGTCTGGACATTATTCCGCTATGTTAAAAGAAAAACCTTAGTTATGACTCTTCATCAGATCTTGGTGTTTTTTATTTTGATGAAGAGACTTAACCAATTTGTTTTTTCCATACATATGACTTTGCCTAAATTATTTTTGATTGTTTTTGGTTACAGGTTCTTTGCATTATAATCTCTTTGTGTTCGATCTGTGCCATTTGTCTTCCTCTTACCATAAGCTCTATCTTCTGTGTTTTGATTCTAGGTAAGGCTCCTCTTTTCGTTATTTTGTTGTCAATGACAATATTTGGTTGTAAATGTAGTGGAAAGTTATGCCCTTGATCTTTCTCTGTTGATATAAAATATATGACAGGAATTCTATAATTCTTATTTTTTTTTATTACTCAATGTCTTCTCCAAAGTAATGAGGCTCCCTTATTGTTCATGTGTTTTATGAATTTGCATATACCTGTGCACATTGGATTAATTAGATGTTAATCTAATATACATACCGTATCATTATGTGATAGGTTCAAGATGCATCCAGTGGCCTTGAAATTAGAAGGGAGTCCATAGGAGAAGGAGTTCATCCAGATTCAACTAGTGATCAAGAAATTGAGCACGCTCCAGTACTCACCAAGCCCTCTAGTTAATGATAAATAGTATTGTGGTCAAGTCTGCTTTTGAACAATATTAAGTTTGGGAATGTTTCTTCCAGAGTTTCAGTTATCTAGTATGGTAGATTCTTAGTAGATTCTTATAATTATGAAAGACTCTGGTTTGTTTGGTTAATTTCAATTTGTACTTGGTAATGAAATATAACTTGGCACTTATCATTTGTGAGATAGCTATGAATGAAAGGATTATTTTGGTGCTTTATATTGTTTTACTATATCTTTTGATTGTGTGTAAAATGGCAGAAAGGTGGCCAATTGGTTGTCGCTAAAGTTTCATATGGACAATACTTGGGGTGGCGACGGCAATGACGCCGTCGCAATTATGGAGGGAAAATCAATTTCCCGGTTATTTTTAATAAAATGTGGAGGGAAAATTTCATTAAAAAAAAAAAAACATAGTTTATTGCAAGGGATGGCATCTGCCGTAGCAAATAGGTTACTTGCGACGGCGTTTTCAGTCGCTACATTCAGTCGCCAAATAAGCGACCAAATCATTGCTACGCTCGTTGCCGTCGCTAAATACGGTCGCGATGGCATTTTTCCGTAGCCATGAGCAATGGCGACGCCACCAACGACAACGGCGTAATTGCTGTCGCCTAGCCATCGCCATTGGTCTTTTGCGACGGCAAACAGACTTTCCGCGACGGCACAAAGCCGTGGCCAAATGAATTTTTTTTTGTAGTGAAGTTAGTGAAGAAGAAGAAGAAGAGATGGACAAGGAAGAAGCGACAAAGGGCAATTTTTTTTTCCCTTCTTTTAACGAAGAACAGTTTTGTATTTTTTTTTTCTTTAACGATGTGTTGGTTTTTTTTTAATTTTTTAATTTATTTTTTATGATAGTTGAAAAGACGAAAAATCCCCTCACGTGCTAACCAAGTTAACGGAAAATTGGATGGAAAGTCCAAAAAATAACGATAGGGTGTAAATTGGCAAAATTAGAAAAGTGAGGGTGTAGATAATCAAAATTGAAATGTCAGGGGGTAAATCGGCTGCCATGGGAAAAGTCAGGGGGTAATTTGGCTATTTTGCCATAAAATAAATTCATAATTATGACAAATTTATTTTTTACTGTTGAGTGAGAGTTTTTCAAATTAGAAAAAGTATTGAACGAGCTCATTATTTTCTTCACCAACCCATTCCTCTCTTCGACACTTTGACAGAAAACCAGAAAACCATTCTCTCTTCAATGTTTGACTACCCATCTCTCTCTTCTACACTTCGACGCCGGATCTGGCGACACCTTTAATCTCAAATATGAGAAACGGAGGTCCATATCTGGCGACACTCGTTGTGCCTAGATTAAATCAGCCCGACTCTTAGGAACCAAAACCAAAACATATCCCAGATTTATCTGACTTTTTAATTCCAAACCCTAGACTTCTCTCCCACTTCTCGTCTGACTTCACCTTTCACCTTTGTCATCATGAATTTGAAGATAGTACCCATAACGACAACATTTCAGAATTTAGGGTTGGGACTGAAATAGGGGGCGGTGTAAAAAAATGGCGAAGCAGGAATTAGGGGTCTTCGGCCCCCTCCTGTTCTATTGAAGGATTTATTGAGTGGTTCGCCTTCGTGGCAAAGGGGTTAGCTTAAGGGGATCCCTTAAGGGTGAAAATGTCGACGATTGAGAAGTAGTGGTTGTAGATCTTAGAGAGGCAGCAATGGGTTATTAACCAGGCCAAGCACTAGGCCTTCCTCTTCGACCAAAACCTCGCCTCCAAACTCATCATTGCCGGAATTGCCACTACACAAAAAATAGTCTTTTACGGCCCACAATGTGTGCCGTAAAAGGGTATTTACTGCACACAAAAACAGGCTGTAAATGCCCGAGCCGTAATAGACAACCATCTTTAACGGCGTGCATAAGAGGGCCGTAATTGTGCATCGAAGCACGCCATCGAAGTGATATCACAACTGTCGTTCCCGTCATTTACAACACACATTGCACGCCGTAAAAGACTTTCTACTAAGGCGTACAACGCGCGCCATAAAAGAGTGATTGAGTTCCCATTTAAGGCGTTCCTTGCACTCCATAATTGAGGTTTTTTTAAACAAAAACAAAATTAATAAATTTAAGATTTATATCAGTTTCACATTAATATCACCACTCATCCATATGGCAAACTAAATGTAACAGAAACACTTCATTAAATTATCATTATATATAATTAATTTCATTAACAAAATAACAATTAGATTTATATATATTAGTAGAACTTATTACATCAAATTAAACCCCTATCCCTAAATTCTAGTAAGCAAGTAACTTGTATATCTTTTCTTTTCTCTTCTAGCACCCACAAAACACAACCTTCAACCAATCAACCTGCACAGAAGCTGCTATGAATTAGAATTCAGATAGTACTTCAATCATGATAGTACTTGTTTAATTGCACATGATATATAAGCCGAACTGGTTGTGCTCAAGCCAACAACTAGAAAATAAAGTAGAAGCACAGAGAGGTAAATAAGATCCACAACCTCATTAGAAATGTTCAAGGAGAAGCCATAGTTTCACAAAGTATAAAGCTATAAAAAGAGGAAGAAGTCTTCATACTTATACTGACCTTGTGTAGAGACATTGTTCATAAGTATTTCAATCACTCCCAAACACCATCCTGCAGATTAGAGTTTTTGTGAAACTTCTAGCCACAGCTGAATCTAAAGTCCTGCCATGGTTTTCAATAACAACCCACTCCCAATCTTTGATTATCATAATTGCAGATTCCACAATTTGGTTCAACAAATCCTGTATGATTCCAACATTATCAACTCCATTATGAATTTCCAGTACCAAATTCAAAGTCAACAAGCAGAACCCTTGCATCATAAGAATTGAGATTTACCTTAGCTTTGTCCATGTGAAGCTGGAGAACCATTGTTTTATTCTTTACAGTGACCAAATTGCAGCTTTGTCCTGATCAATATAATGATAGTGGATAGATCCTATGCTTTAAGCATATGAAAAATGTTACTACAGCAATAGTATGAACTAAAAAAATTCATAAACTGGAACTAAAATTGATCAGACCATTATGAGTAGGTTATGTACCATTGTTCTTGTATTATAGCCTGAGCTTGCCTAAGGATCTGAAGGAAGCTTTCCTGAGTACCATTGTTCTAGTATCAGTGCCTAAGCTTGCCTAAGGATCCAAATACAACCAAAGTTCATGTACCATTGTTCTAGTGATATGAAGTATATTCACAAGATCTAACTCCTAAGTCCATTGAACAAAAGAACTAACATTCTGCTCTTAAATTCAACAAAATGTTATCTAAAAACAATATGATCCGAAAGAGCTTGAAAATCAAACTATCTAGCTATCTTAAACTTCTAATCCCAACATTTCAGATTACGAACATAAACTTCAAATTGAAGAATTGAACTTTATCTATTCTTATAAGGCTATAACTGAATATGAAGGAAGTTTGTTATATGAACAATATTGCATTGCAGCATGCATATGTCAACCAAGGATTCAGCAAAGACCACATATAGCCAAATTTCGTATCCTTTTCCTTAGCTATATTTTTACCCAACCAATTGGCAACCATATAAGCAATTACAAACACAAATGAAAATAGTTAATCAATTAATTAGGTAGCTAAACTCACTTATAGTCGCTGTTCTCAATGAACTCGATGATGATTTCCTTTTCGGGATGGATCTGAACTATCTTTATGATGAGAGGCACATGAAAGGACAAAGCATACAGGTATTCTCAATCAAGACATGCAAAGTAGAATACATGATGCACTACATGTTAGCATACAGGTATTTCAATTCATTACAGGGGAATTCGTATCATCCAATTTTCACATTTTCCTTTCATTCCCAACTTCCTTACATTAACCTTGATTCCATCCAAAAGCTGGAAAAATAAAAAGTCATACTACAGCAAACTGCATACTTCTGAAACTGAGATAACAATGAATCCGAAAAAGAAAAAAAACCCGAAACTACACATAGAAACTATCAAATTCAAACTAAAAAAAAAAGGGAAATGAGCACTGACCTCAAGCACATCAATAACTCTATACATTCCAATCCTGAAGAGGCGCTTGGTGATGTCATCATCCTCAAACATGAGCTCAATGACTTCTCTAAAACCCCCACCCTTTTTCCCTCTCAAATTCAACCTCACATCGAACACATTGCTCTCGGAGCTCGACATACTCTTGGGTCTCACCTGGGCTGGGGCCCGGAAGCTCTCGGATCTAATCTGGGCAGCGGCGGAATGAATGACGACGACGGTGGGAGGCGGATGAGGAGATGGGGCGGGACCCAGTTGTTGGATCGAGCTGGAATCAATTGGGGAGATGTTACACGATGACAAGATCCGACGGGGGTCGTTCCGGCCTTGGTGCTCTGGGGGGAGGGGGGGAGCTGGGGACAGAGGTGGAGGTGGGTTTGGAGAAAGTGTCCAACTTTTGGAGGGGTTTGGGGAGTTTAGGGTTTGAGAAAGATTTGGGGCTTGAGAGAACGGAGGCGGAGCGGGTAATGTAAAAATTAGGGTGGGAAATTCAAGATTTTGCCAAAAAACAAAGAGCGGGCGTTGTAAAAATTAAATAGATATTGAGAATGTTATCATTTAAGGCATGCATTAATATGCACCGTAAAAAACTAAACCATTACTTTTATGGCGTGCAATAAAAGTGCATGCGCCGTAAATGTGTTGTAATATTAACGGCATGCATAAAATGTGTGCCGTAAAAAACTAAATACACATCACTTTTACGGCGTGCAATAAAAGTGCGCCGTAAATGTATTGTAATATTTACGGCATGCATCAAATGTGCGCCGTAAAAAACTAAATACATATTACATTTATGGCACGCGGCAAATGTACGCCGTAAAAACATATCTTTTACGGCGTGCATCAATGTGCGCCGTAAATTGCGCGTGGTAAAAAACAACTTTTCTTGGGTACGTAAAGGCCACTCAACCATTCACAGGCAGAATTCATGACATATGGAGAGACCCCACCTCCTCCGCCAACACCAGTAAAGGCCACTCAACCTTCCTCCAGCCACCAGGAGACCGCCAACAAAGCCCCTGCTACGCCGCCAACTGATAAGAAGAGAGAGTGGCAACAGGGCAACTACCAGAACAAGCGGCAGAAGGACCAGCATTACCACAAGGGCAACCGCTCATCCCAGGGGGATAACTCTAACAAACCGACGGAGTCCTCCCAGCGGTACGCAGTATTCACAGTCCTCACGGCCTCGTATGAAGAGATATACGACTAGTGCAAAGACCAGATCCCACCGCCACCCCCAAGAAAATACCCAAGAGTGGGAAAACCAAGAAACACTAGCAAGTGGTGCAAGTACCACGAGGACAACGGTCACAACACTAACAACTACAACGCTCTCAAAACGACAATTGAGACTTTGTATCGTGACGGTAAGTTGGAACAGTTCAAGGTGCGTCAGCGGCCACCTGTGGTTGACAAAATCGAGCCCATGCGTCACATCAACACCAATGACAGTGGCGCTCCTATCACCAACATGTCTCATAGGGCAAAAAAGCGCTATGCACGCGCTAACCACCCCAAGGAAGTTTGCAACATCCGCTATGAGAGATCCGCTAAGCTCCCACGATCTGGTTGGGAGCCCATCACCTTCTCGGAGGA
The DNA here is from genome assembly GCF_958449725.1 of Rosa rugosa. Lineage (NCBI taxonomy): Eukaryota > Viridiplantae > Streptophyta > Magnoliopsida > Rosales > Rosaceae > Rosa > Rosa rugosa. The sequence continues at coordinate 25,586,475 of NC_084821.1, read as the reverse complement.
AGAAGAGCGCGGAGTGCGTCTACCCACGACGATCTATTCTTGATTGACGCTATGCTCGACAAATGGTCCGTAGGAAGGGTCATTGTCGACAGCGGTTCCGCTGTCAATGTCATCTTCAATGGCTGCTACAACCAACTGCAGCGGAATAGAAAGCTACTCCAGGATCATGAGCCACTGCTCAGCTGCTCCGGTGACGTCACGCAACCGCTCGGTTCTAACTACATACGCCTGGTCATAGGCGCGAGCCCATGCACAGCGGAAATACATACAGAGTTCATTGTCGTCGATTGCTTCAGCTCATACAATACCATCATTGGTCGACCAACGCTCAACAAACTAAAGTGCATCATAGCAGGGTACATGCTTCTCATGAAGTTCCCTACGCCCAATGGGACAGGCTGTGTGAAATGAAGTCAGCAATTGGCACGAGAGTGTTATTCAACAACTGTGTCGTGGTCGACACGCCGCCATGAGATCCTAACGGTAGGAAACTATGCACTAGCACCAAATATCTTTGAGGATCCTAGGGATGACGGGGCAAAATATGTAAAGAAGGAGCATGTCAACCCCGAAACATTATTAAAGGTTATCAGCATCTCTGACGACTATCCTGAGCGGACAGTCCGCATAGGCACTCAGCTAGCCCTAGAGGTAGCGGCAGAGCTCACTCAGTTTCTACGTGACAACGCCGCTGTCTTTGCATGGTCCTACGCTGATATGTCAGGCATCTCCCCTGAAATCATCACGCACAAGCTGAGCAAAAAGCCATCTTTCTATCCGGTCAAGCAGCGGCGAAGGGCCTTTGACGAGGAGAGATATCGTGCAATAGGGGAGGAAGTCGCCAAGCTCCAAGGCATTGGATTCATCCGCCAAATCAATTATCCTCAGTGGATTTCCAACTTGGTCATGGTCAAGAAACCTAGCAGCAAGTGGCGGATGTGTGTCGACTTCAAGTGCCTTAACAAGGCATGTCCTAAGGATAGCTTCCCACTACCCCGCATTGATCAACTGGTCGATGCAACCGCTGGACACGAGCTGCTCAGCATGATGGACGCCTTCTCCGGCTATAATCAGATCAAGATGCACCCCGGCGACCAAGAGTGCACCACCTTCACAACTGACAAGGGCCTATACTGCTACAATGTCATGCCTTTTGGTTTGAAGAACGTTGGGGCAATATACCAGCGGTTGATGAACGCCATGTTCGCGGAGCACCTTGGCAAAATTATTGAGGTCTACGTGGATGACATGTTGGTCAAGAGCATCAAGGCAAACGGACACGTGGCGAACCTCCGCATCATATTCGCCATTCTCTTGGCCTATGGAATGCGCCTCAACCCAGAAAAATGCTTCTTGGGCGTCACCGCCAGCAAATTTCTGGGCTACATCGTCAGCGAGCGAGGCGTCGAGGCCAACCCTGACAAGGTGCAAGCCATCCTCAACATGACAACCCCGGAATACAAGGTGCACATTCAGAGCCTACAGGGAAAGCTAACCGCCCTCTCTCGGTTCATCTCCAGACTAACTGACAAATGCCTCCCATTTTTCAAAGTTCTGAGAGGACCCACAAAAAAGAGGTTGAATGGACCCCAAACTGTGAGGCGGCATTCCAGGGCTTGAAAGAATACCTAGCGGCAGTCCCACTTATCTCCATTCCTGTACAAGGCGAGGTATTATACATTTACCTTGCGGTATCCCTGTTAGCGGTAAGCTGCGCCATTGTTCGGCGGGAGGGCCAGGAAGAGCTCCCAATGTTCTACGCTGGCAGAGGCATGAACGGGGCAGAGACAAGATATACCCCCTGGAGCAGCTAGCCCTTGCACTCATTGTTGCCGCTAGACGCCTCCGCTAGTACTTTCAGGCCCACACAATTCATGTCTTAACAAATCAACCGCTGAGGCAGGTAATGTAGAACCCTGAACACTCCGGGCGCCTTAGCAAGTGGGCCATCGAGATCAGCGAGTTCGATATCGACTACAAGCCAATGACCGCCATGAAAGGTGGCGGTCAGGCGGTGGCAGATTTCATTGCTGAGGTCACCGAGCATCAGGATGAACCCAACCCAAGGGCAGAGGCCAGCACAGAAATGGTGACCGCTGAAGAACTAGCCCCACAACGGTCAGACTGGAACCTCCATGTGGATGGCTCCGCTTGCGCCAAAGCCTGCGGCGCCGGAGTCATCTTAACAGGACCAGGGGGACTAAACGTGGAATACGCGTTAAAGTTCAATTTCACAACCTCAAACAACATGGCGGAGTATGAAGCGCTCATTGCAGGCTTACTCCTCACCATCGACTCAGGGGCTGACAGCGTCAACATATTCAGCGACTCCCAACTAGTCGTTAACCAGGTCAACGACAGCTTCCAGGCCAAACACCAGCAGTTAGCGGCATACTTGGGGTACGTCAAGACGCTTCTCAAAAAATTCAAATTTCACACCATCACACAGACCCCTAGGGAAAAGAACGCCAAGACTGATTCACTGGCAAGACTAGCAACCGCCCAACCTCACCAAAGTCCATCCGACACAAGGGTGAAGTGTCTTGACAAGCCACACATCACCAAAACCCTGGCGGAAATTTTCAGCATTGAGGTCAATCCCAGCTGGATGGATGAAATCATCGAATACAAGCGCAATGGAACACTGCCCACCGACAGGGTCAAGGCAAGGCAGCTCAAGCGGAGAGCAACCCGCTACAACATCCAGAATGGCAAGCTGTACCGCCAGGGATTCACCCATCCTAACCTCCGGTGTCTCACCCCTGAGGAAGGAAGGGCTGTTCTGAAAATGATACATGCAGGAGAATGCGGAAACCACTCCGGCACCAGATCTATGGCCAACCGCACAATACGACAAGGCTACTTCTGGCCCACGCTCGGCAACGTCGCCAAGAAGGTTTCCAGGTCTTGCCACAAATGACAACAGTACGCTGACCTCCCCTATGCACCGGCGGAACCTTTATCAATCATCATTGGTCTATGGATCCACTCTATGTGGGGCCTAGACTTGCTCAGCAAATTTCCAACCGCCAGGGGTCAATTCAAGTACATCATTGTCGCCATAGACTACAACAACAAGTGGATCGAGGCAGAACCACTGACGACAATAACTACCGCCAAGGTAACTCATTTCCTCTGGAAGAACATATATTGCCGCTACGGCGTCCCCCACACCATTATCACAGACAATGACACACAATTCAATAACTAGGAACTCATATATTTCACAGCTAACATGGGCATAAAGATGAGCTTTGCATTTGTCGCTCACCTCCAAACCAACGGCCAAGTCGAAGCAGCAAACAAGATAATCAAGAAGCTGCTGAAAAAGAAGCTCGACGATGCCAAGGGTTTATGGGCGGAAAAGCTCCCGGAGGTTCTGTGGGCCATCAGGACTACCCCAAATTCCGTCACTGGTGAAACACCATTCTGTATGATGTACGGTACTGAGGCCGTCCTACTCATTGAGGTCACCCAACCTACCGCTAGGGTCGAGTACTACTGCCCCGAGACCAACGACGAGGGCATCAGCCTCGACAAGGACCTCCTAGAGGAGAAACGACATAAGTCCCATTTGCACAACTTGCAAAACAAGCAGCGGGTATCACGTTTCTACAATGCCAGAGTCAAAGCCCAGAACCTCCAACTGGGGGACTGGGTAATGAAGGAAGTCATTCCACCGCCAACGGCACTCCGCCCAACTTGGGAGGGACCATACAAAATTGTGGAAGTCGTTAGCCCCGACACCTTCTACTTAATGGAAAAGGATGACGTCACAACGACCCACCCTTGGAATACTGATCACCTTCGGTATTATTACAAATAGTCATGCCGCTACCCAAGAGCATCTTGACTTAGCTAAATTTTTTTTCTATGTTTAGCTAAGGGAAGCTACCCAACGGGTACAACCCCGCTTTTGTAAACACTGATCTGTCAGCTATCAATGAAACGAGGAATTATTCAAACCATTATCACCAAGTCCAAGCACAAGAATTAACTGGCACCGCCAACAATATTCGGCGGACTACGTCCGCTACATCGTGTACTTGGAACAATTTTAATTCCTTTAATGTTTCATTGATTAACAAAAGCACAAGTCAAAGCTCTGGCGGTATAGCAACATTCAAGCAACAATCATCACAAAGAAGCCCACACTTGCCAAATTTCGAAAGCAAACTCCAACTGCATATATTAAGGGTCGAGACTCCTTGCCAAAAAATATTGTCACAATACAAAAAAAAAAAAGCCTCAGCGGCATTACAAAGCTATGGAGCACTCATGGATTCTTGGGAGCAGCAGCGACATCCTCACCCTCCAGCGGCGGTTGTTGCTCGGTCAGGCGGCTCGTCTGATCGGACCCATGAGCGGTAGGGCTTGGTGTCACCATGGTACCATCCGCTCGCATGTGGGCGGCCAGAAAACCAGCATGGGAGATTTCATATTGAGTAGGAGGTGGAGTCCGATGAGAGTCGTCCGCCGGACGCTCACCACTCTCTCCGCTACCTGAGCGGGCACCCTCAGCTTGAGTGGGAACCACACTGCTCGCAGGTTCCCGCTGTCCCGAAGACTCGGCGAATTGGGACGCCTTGACCCAGTCAATAACGCCCTTCTGGTTTAGCAATTCCAGGTTAGCGGTGGCTCCGGCCTTCGCCGCCTCCGTCATCGCCTGCAAACGAGTCCAGATCGATCGTCTACACCTCTTGTTGGCGGTCACAGTCACCTTCGGCGGGGCTTGCTTTGCCTTCTTTTGTTGGCGGGCCCCAATGATCTCCGCATCGGCTGCATCATCCTCTTCATCAGCATCGTTCTACCGCCGCTTCCTTTGAAGTACCACCCGTGTGGAACCAGCGGCGACAGGCCTCGATTTCATCTGCGGTTCCAGCCCGCTATAGTAACTGTTTCCTTTGAAGGCACCACCTTCTCCTTCTGGTTCCCACGCCGGTTGGCGGGCACTCTCTCTTTTGGCTGCACAGGCCCAGCGCAGCCCCACGGTCGACGCCAGTGCCGGCCTGAAACACAGGCGAACTGTCGGAACCAAGATAAGAGTGGTGCGGCATCGGCAGCACCACTGGAGTGGCTGACTGGCTCACCGCCAGTGTCTGCAGATTGACCTTCGTCTGCTGAGCCGCCAATCCAGCAGCATACATAGTCTCCAAAAAATTATTCATCTCTGCGCGGTCCATAGCTTTGGCAAAAGCGTCGCGACTCGCTTTGTTACTCGGCGGAGAATCTATACAAAAAAAAAAAAAAAAGGTTAGCCCGATACAAACTAAGCTAGGGCACGGATCAGCGGAAGTTGCTTACCAAGGGCGCGTGTCAACTGTTGATCGACCAACAGCTCCCACCCGGTAAGTAGGCGGAGATCTAGCAGGTCGCGATTCTGCCAACAGCCTCTAATCCTTGCCAAGAGGCACTCTTCCTCGCGCGTCAAGTTGAAACGCAAGCCCGCTACAAAAAAAAAAAAAATAGTGATGAGAACAAGGTATAGGAGCATCTTATACAAGCAAGGCTAGCAACTCCGGTCAGCGGAAGCTAGCAACAACCTCGGATAGGTTGGAACTCCGACTTAATCCTGAATGTCGGCGCCCCATCATTCGACCCCGCTTGATATTCCCATCCCGCGGTCGCAATGCAGAAGGTCCCCCACCAAGGGGACATGGAGTCCTTCAGATTCTCGATTAACTTGGGTGCCCCCTGGCGGCGGCTCAAGTTCACCTGCCCACTGCAACCTTGACGCTTCACGTATACCAATTCGTAGAAGTGTAGCACCTCCGCCACTGTTGGACCCTCGCAACCGGACAGGCGCCATAGCGAGTTCAACGCCATCAGCAACCGCCACATATTAGGGCAAATTTTCCCAAAGGAGAGGCCAAACTCGCAAACCAAAATCTGGAGATTGGGTAGAAGGGGAAACGTCACCCCCTGGCGGAACATGGCCTCATGGACAGCAGTATACCCCGCCGGCAGAATGGAAGCCTTCTCATCAGCGGTCGGCGGGCGCAACTTCACCACTCCAGGCAGGCGGAACACCCGCTTCAGTCGGTTCACGGCGGCTACAGTAATCGGCCCGCCCGCCTCATCCACAACGGTACCATCACGAAGGATCCATGCTGACTCGATATCCTCCCCACCGGTCTCTCCCCCATCAGCGGAGCCGCTAGCGGCGCTATTGCTAGCTAACCTCTCCTCACGCCTATGGCGGACGGCGGCAACCTCCCCTGCCCGACACTCTCCGGACGTTCGGCATGACCCATTGCCACTTCCCAGGGTATGGTCTGTAGCGGCTCGATCTCAAGCGGTTCGGACAGTGAGGTTCCTGCATGGGCAGACGGACGCAACGAGTCAATAAATATCCTATCCACCACGCTGAACGACACGTCAGACCCGGAGTCCTCACTACTCGAGACCTTTACGACTCTAGCCATCACAAACCCTAAAATCCAAACCAGTCAGTTCACACAAGATCTAAGCTATCCCTATGTTAATTTTCATCCAAGAACATCAAGAACACCCATACCCAGAAATCCCAGAAAGTGCCAAAACAAGAACAAAACACATCCACACTCAAACCCATATTCGACCATCTAGCAAGGCAAGAAACCTCAACCCTCTGTCAAACACCTAAAACCCACCCCCAAACACAATTCAAGACCCTTAGATACACCAGGGAACGACAGAAACCACTTCGAAATCACAAAACCAGAAAATGACAGAAACAAAGAAAATCCAATAAAACAGGGACGAGATTCAGGATACCAACCTCAAAGATGGAAACTCTGGCGTGCTCGTCTTCGCTTCAAGAGGCCTTCGTCCTCCAACGATTGATAACTTCACGGAATCGTAGAATCTCCTCCTCGGATCTCAGAGCAAAGCTTGAAGACGACGATATTAGTTCAAAGTGCAAAGTGTTAAACTACTCAGTTTCCCTATCTTTTATGTCAACATCAAACCAATCTAGGCCGTCCGCTGAAAAAAAAAAATCTCACCACGGCCGTACACGTGCCCCACGAACGCACTTACTCCCCGGATTAACCGAGGCATCGCCTTGGTTACAAAATCAATAATTACTCGCATTAATGGCGAGGAGACGGGCGTGCTGCGAGGACGTTGTTCCACAAGCTAACCCAATACATGTCAGCCACGTGTCGGGTGCCTTTAGACGAAGCGTCTGTACGAAGTAACTATCCACAAAGCAGGCATACTAACAGTCAAGAGCGAGATAATCTCCGCTAAGCGCAACTCCGCTAGCGGAACTTCTCCCTTCTCATCTTGCAAGCGAGACAGTCTCCTCAAAGCGCAACTCGGCTAGCTGAACTTCTCCCTTCTCACCTTGCAAGCGAGATAGTCTCCGCTAAGCGCAACTCCGCTAGCGGAACTTCTCCCTTCTCATCTTGCAAGCGAGACAGTCTCCTCAAAGCGCAACTCGGCTAGCTGAACTTCTCCCTTCTCACCTTGCAAGCGAGATAGTCTCCGCTAAGCGCAACTCCGCTAGCGGAACTTCTCCCTTCTCAACTTGCAAGCGAGACAGTCTCCTCAAAGCGCAACTCGGCTAGCTGAACTTCTCCCTTCTCACCTTGCAAGCGAGATAGTCTCCGCTAAGCGCAACTCCGCTAGCGGAACTTCTCCCTTCTCATCTTGCAAGCAAGATAGTCTCCACTAAGCCAACTCCGCTAGCGGAACTTCTCCCTTCTCATCTTGCGAGCGAGATAGTCTCCGCTAAGCGCAACTCCGCTAGCGAAACTTCTCCCTTCTCATCTTGCAAGCGAGACAGTCTCCGCTAAGCGCAACTCAGCCAGCGGAACTTCTCCCTTCTCATCTTGCAAGCGAGACAGTCTCCGCTAAGCGCAACTCTGCTAGAGGAACTTCTCCTTTCTCATCTTGCAAGCGAGACAGTCTCCGCTAAGCGCAACTCCGCTAGCGGAACTTCTCCCCTTCCATCTTGCAAACAACAATCACCGCTGAGCGCAACACCACTCACTGGGCTACCGCCAGTCAAGTCCCCACGACACTGCTTGCCACCTATTATCAGCGGAGGGACTTCCGCCAAGGGCGATTCCCGAGGCAACTCCTCACTAGGACAACGACCGCCACGCGGCGTTGCAGTCAAACCATGGTCCTGCGGGACAAGTAAAGGGACACGTCAACACAGTCTTCGACGGCCCTGATCAGGCACGTTGACCCCCGTCACTTGGGTATCAAAGACTGGGCTCGCTACCCAACACCCTCTGCTCAGAGCAGCTCCCCTCAACAAACAACACCGGCCAAACGGAGGTCTAATCTTAGCCGGGGAGTGGGGGACTCCCTGCGGGGCCTAGCAGGGGCCCACCCGAAAGGGTATAAAGCGTTTGCTCAGTAAGTCCATGGTTGACAACGCACTGATGCTAATTATGTTTTTGCAAGTCTAGCGAAAGTAACGCTTCGAACCGCTAGGCAACTCCCTAACCAAGATTGCCCTCCTTGACTGGGGACTTGGGGGACTTGTACTTACATGAGCATTTACAAGCATAATTAGTTATAATGAGCCACGCTCATGCTACCACCAGTGGTACCAACTCTCGCCAAAGGAGTGACCTACGGGAACACAGCCAAGCAGGCTACCGCCTGAGCCCCGGCTTACCTCCAGATCACCGCTGACGCGCAGCGCCAAGATAGCATCAGAAGCTCCAGAAGCTGGGAACTGAAGCATATCAGTCCCACATCGAAAACAAGGAAGAGGTCAGCCTCTTCCCAACCTATAAAAGGTTCTCTCCTCTCTCCTAATTAATTACGCATTATTACTACTTACCTACTGTTACGTTGTCAACATAAATACATTGACTAACTTAGGCATCGGAGAAGAGAAGACTGCCCAGCGCGGTCTCCCTTTGACGCCTTTTGTATTTTACTTGACAGGTAGCGGGAATATCGATCATATCACAAGTAGTGGTTTGCCCATGTGGTTAGAGTTGAGCTCCTATCGGCTCATGGTCACTGTAACCGTTGGTTCTACATTAGGGATATTGGTAGGTCCTCTTCTCTAGTTACAGTAGTTGAGATTTTACGGTGTCATCCCCGCGTTGTAATCTCTTGAATTATCTTCTATTTCTAAAAAAAAAAAAATTAATTAATTAATTAAATTAAATTAAATTTAGCGGCGTTCTAAAATCCCATTAAAATATATATATATTAAAAAAAAAAAAAAAACCCTAAACCCCTCATGACGAAAATGTCCCCTAGCGGATGCAAAACTAGAGTAGGGGGGTTTCGAATTTTTCACATAAATTTTGGGCAAAAACTAGATGCTCGATATTGGGACAAAGTCCTAGGTTTTGCTTATAATAGCCAGAGGCTCAGCGTTTGTGTTTCTACAGATTTGGCAAACAGCAGCAAGCAGTTGGGTCTCTCTGGGAGTTGGAGTGCTGATTGGATTTGATCCTGAAATCTGGGCTCTTGCGCCCTGTGGCTGGTTAAATCCATGATCTTCAGCGTCCCATGGACCCTTCTCCACTGTCAACCACTCCACCTATTGAACAACAACAACAAGATGATGAGTGGGGTATGATTCTCTATCTTTTTACCCAATTTCCCTTTTTGGTTCTTAATGAAATTTGCTGCAAACTTGGGATCTTTATTGGGTTAAGTTCAGACATTCATGTTTGATTTGGGTGTTTTGTTATTTAATGGGTAACAGAACAAGCTGCTATAGGTATTGGATGCATTGCAATAGAATACAAGTTATAGATGACAGAGAGTTTGTTTTGCATTTTCTGATGGGTCTGATTCTGATTCTGTAGTGGCAGCAAACTTGAGAAATTGATTTGTAGGCCCATCGAACTTGTTTTAGTCCCAATGTTTGAGCAGTCTGTCATTTTGACTCGATTATTGTTGATTTCTATGTACATTAGTAGATTAGATCTGGGATTAGGCATGTAGTTGCATTAGAATCTGGTGTTGTGTAGTACCACTTTGTGTAATCTGAGGGAACGGTTGTTCTAAGAGGCTGAATAATTATGCTTCAAGTGATCTTGTTGTTCTCGGGGAAATGTTATTTTCTCGCTAGAATTTTCTCTCTAGAATGCACTATACGCACTATGCATTTGTACAGGTGGAGTGCAAGTTCCCTCCTATATACAGGCTTAGTTGATTGTAATGTGTTTATTAGTGCAATGCAATATGCTTTCTGACTGCATTTGAGGTATGTTGAATTGTGTTGACATTAGTTAATGACTGTTCTTTGCTTTAGACACTGATGGATTCGTGATTCCAAGCTTGGTTATCGAAGACCAAGATAAAATTAATGATGATGCTCCAATAGTAGAAGACCCAAAACCTCCTTCTCCAAAGGTCAGTTAGCAACTGCTTTAGTTCCATTTGTCTTGTAAATGAAAACAACTCATTTAAACATCATAGACCTAAACTTGTCAGTCATTGCTTGAAAGTGTTTTCATACAAAGCATTTTCAGTTGACTTGAAAATAATTCCTTAAAAATGGAGGTGCTTCTTACATAGTCACTTTAAATGGTGCTCATTTAAACCCAGAAAGTACTTAGTTGACTTGAAAATAATTTCTTAAAAATGGAGGTGCTTCTTACATATTCACTTTTAATGGAGCTCATGTAAACCCAGAAAGTACTTTTGTCTCTGTATGCCAGAAAGCAAGTCATTGCTTGAAAGTGTGATCATACAAAATTACAAAGCATTTTCAGTTGACTTGAATGAGGTGCTCCTTACATATTTACTTTAAAATGTGCTCATATAAACACAGAAAGTACTTTTATTTCTGTATGCCAAACAAATCTATTTTTGTTAGCACCATCAAAAACACTCTCAAGCATGCTCTTATTCTGAAACCTCTGGAGTCTGGACTGCTTTATTGAAGTTTTTATTGTTTTCTGCAGGACAAAAAAGAAGAGAATATCTACTTAGGACCACACGGGGCTCCCCCTTCACAGTCAAAGCAGCAAGAGGTAAATTCTTCTAGCCGTAAGCAGAAGTTCAAGCAGAGACTGAAAGAAGCAGATCGGAAGAGTAGCGGGACTGGACGAGAGAATAAGTTGGACAATCTGCGAGAACTTGTGGGTGGTGGGAATGAAAGCAGCAACATGGCAAAAGGCACTTCAAGGGACTGGTTAGACCCCCACTGTCATGAGTCTCAGTTTGAAAAGTGGCACCCCCAGTGATTGTTATCTTTTGATAATTTATTCTGTTCAAGATATCTGAATTTGGCAGGCCATTGTTTGGTTTGAAAACTTAATACTGTTCAAGATATATGAATTTCGCACCCTTGTTTGGTTTGATCGTTACATTATCTCTGCAGACACCTGAGGCCATGTATCTTGACAATAAAATTTTAGTTGAAACCAGAAACTCATAAAATGATATGGCTGTTTGAGTCCAATTGTAACTTTATTATATAGACAATTGTTATACACTAGAAAATTTAAGGGATTGAAATTGGCAACCCTATTTTTTGCAAAGGAAACCCCTCCATGAGTATATTGTCTAATGGACTTATGCGAAGAGGTTTAGGGTTTTACAAAAAAAATGTCAACTATATAGTGCCATGCGCCATAAATCCCATTATTGCCTTTTTGAATGTTGGGCAGTATTTGTACAAAACCAAGAGAAGAAAGAAAAGTGAACTGCTACAATAGATAACCACAATTCATTACAGAGCTCAATTCCATTTGGAATGTAAAACTAAAATAATGAAGCAGCAAATTTTGCCACTGAAAATAATGTATCGAGGGTAACTCTATAATCATATTACTGAAAATTTCGGGGTACCTTCCCTGTATATCTCGTCTCTACTCTCTCTAACCAACATTCAGAGTTCACATGTCAAATAACTTAGCTACTGCACTACCTTTGGATGGAAATGTAGATAGAAAAATAGAGAATCACTTGGGCATTGCATATCTCATCCAACACCCAGGAACTCTAATCCGCAGGCAGTGGGTGTCAAATCAAATTTAGACAGATACTCAGCATTGTAAAATTTGCTCAGATGTCTCATCCCACTATCACACAATATGGTGACAATAGTGTGACCAGGACCAATTGACTGTGCCACTCGAACTGCTCCAACACAATTCATAGCTGAAGAACTCCCCAAGAAGAGCCCATCGTTCTTCATCAGAAACCTGACAAAAGTTTTAAGCGTAAGTAGCTTGAGGCCAAGTCCAATAACTGACAATTCTTGTAAAATTGTTAAATGAATGATATAAAGAACAGATTTTCTTAAAACTCATTGTTTGGAAAAGAAAAATATATAGGCAAAAATCCCCCAAGCATAAAGAATATTAACATAAATTCATTTCCATCTACTTTGATTGTCTGAATGTCTCAGCAAAAGAGAAAACATTATGAGAAAGAGCTTAGCGAGAATAGGGACTGACCTGGACATTTCAACAGCTTCCTTATCTGTGCCTCGGAAAGCCCCATCAAGCTTTGCCATCAGAAAATTCTTTGTTAGTCTATTGATTCCAATTCCTTCAGTTATCGTGTCAAATGGATTCTTTAGCCTTCGCCCTTCAGCCTCCTCTTTGGTGTACATCACTCCCCTCGTAATCTTATTAAATAAACCAGAACCAGGAGGGTCTATCAGGAAGCATTTGATGTTTGGATTCCTTTCCTATCAAACACAAAATATATGATTAATACAACTATATTTTACCAGAAGATGAAGAAAAGATTTAGCAGAAAATTCAGGGAACCTGTAGAAACTTGGAAGCACCAGCAACAGTACCACCTGTTCCTGCTGCCGCCACAAATGCATCTACATTTCCTCCAGTCTGCTCCCAAATCTCAGGCCCAGTACCCTCATAGTGTGCCCGGAAGTTTGCCAAGTTTTCAAATTGATCAGCAAAGTATCCACCAGGACAATTCCTTGGAAACAACTGTTTCTCTTCATCATAATGGAAACCATTAACTTGCTCAAGGGTTTTGCCATTCTTTTGCTCATCTTTTCTATGCTTTGCGGCTAACTCATTTGCTTCTGATGCCCGTCGCCTAGCAATGTTGACAAAGTGATCCCTGTGTGTGATTGAAACTGGCCTTACCCTCTCAACAGTGGCTCCTAGGGCTTCAAGTATCTGAGACTGAAGATAAGATTTGCACAGGGAAGAAAAATTTAGCACATTGTTGAAAATTAATTTAAAATAAAAAAGTAATAAAGAAGCACGAGAGAGGGGAGATGGTTTTTGGTACTGGCTTTGTTTTTTGGGGATTTGCTCATATGAAATACACCCCAAAAGTACTAGTAGCAAAAACCATCTTGCTAATCCAAAATGCATTCTCTGCCTACCTTCTCAATAGCAGCGTCATCAGGTATAACCACATGGCATTTGCAACCATAAGCAGGAGCAACTGTAGCAAGGCTAATAGCCGTGCTTCCAGCACTTCCCTCAGTGACTACTCCACCTGGAGCTAGGTCTCCAGATTCCAAAGCCTGGAGAACCAAAAACCAGAAAACTTATGTGACTTGGAAAACAAACCAATTTTGAAGTCAACAATTACAACTGACTATCCAATTAATGCTAGGCAGAACAATATCAAAAGAAATAAATTACCAAGCTTATTTAACTGAACAGAAAATTCAGAAGCTACAATCTTTATAAGAAATGAAGTTTTAAACTTTTGAGGACTTCATTGAATCAAAGTCTATGAGTTCCAAAAATAAATTCCAGCAGTGAACAAGAGGTCCCTTTCTAGACGCAGCTACAAAAAAAATTCTTCAAAGCAACAATGCACGAACATACCCTATCAACCACCATCAAGATACCCAAATTCAACTAACTGCAGAAACAGACTCTTAAATCAGTATGAAGAAAGGACCATCTCTAAATCCAACTGCTACCGATTCCCACAGACGCCCAAAACCTCACCTTTCCAATACTAAAGCAATCTCCTTCCTTACCTTCTCTTCAATTAGTTGAGCACTCTTTAGCCTTCCTTCCTCCATAAAAGCACAATGGTGCATAAGAAGCTCAGAAAACCCATTCGCTGGCCCTCCACCGAAAGGTTATACGCCACACTCCAAGAGCTTTTTGACATCCATATTCACACTCCATCCCAAGGACATTCAACATTATAAGCACATATTTGGCCTTGAACAATTTCGCAGGTGTTAATCCTTCCAAAGATTTGCACTCTACTAGGGACCACGCCCTTCCAAATCATTTGGGATGGGTGAAATGTAAATAGTGATCATCAATCAACGGATTAGTAGGATTTGCAAGAAAAGGTTCTATAGGATTCCATGTTTCCAGCCATTCTCTCACCCACAATTGGCACACAAGGAAAGTTTTCTATCAAAGGAGGGAGGACAACTCCCCTATTCAATGTCACTTAAATTCACCCCAAAAATTATTATAGATGGAAGAAACTGCGTTAGCACGATTACGTCCCAACATGATCACAATTACCTCATAAACGACACTAGGTTGCTCAGAAACATCGAAAGGAAAACAAAGCTTAACTTAAGTGAACTTATATACTCGCACAAGATTTGCTTTTCACAAATTATCTGTTCTCTATGCTAAACAATGGTATCAACTGCATATTCTAGTTTTTATACAGCTTTCAAGTCTCATCCACCATAAAGAAAATTGCAATCTCCCTACCAAATTTCACTAACCAAACAAATCATCAAAGTAACTCACCTCTTCAATAATTTTCACAGCAACTCTATCTTTCACACTCCCTCCTGGGTTCAAGAACTCGCACTTCCCAAGAATCTGAATAAACCGAAAAATGAAACGATTCAATCACATAACAAGATAAAATTGATTGCACAAAAGATATAATTCAAATCCCAAAAGCTAAAGCTATATATTTCAACAGGTTTGTCAACTCATAGTGAAATTTTAAGGAAACCCAGATAAAGGATGTTAACGAAAATTGAAGTGGGTTACTTACTTCACAACCAGTGGCGTCAGAGAGGCTGTTGATGCGAATGAGAGGGGTGTTGCCAATGGCTCCAACGAGGCCATTTCTGGGATTTTTGTTTGAGGGTAAGGCCGGTTTGGTCTTCTTGGACTTGTAGAGGACTACAGAGAGCAAGGCCATGGTCACTGAGATTGCAGCTACCATAGCGCCTGTAATTCTCACAGGCGCCATTCCGGCGGTTCGAACTGGAACACCGCCAAAACTGTATTACTTGTTAGCGAGGCGATCTTACTTTCGTGTAAATTTTGAAATTTATGTGAACCAAGCTCTAACCTTTTAGCCACTGCTGGTGAAATTCTACCCAATCATCGATAGAAATTTACAAAATAATTTTGGAGGAATGTATGGGATTTTTCTTAATTTTAGATTCTATTCAAGGGAAAATCATCAATACCATGCTCACGTTTGGATCACTTGAAATTTTCGTACCTTATGTTTGAAAAATATCATAACGATACCTGATGTATTGGCCCCGACCGAACTTTGGTACCTGGAGTCGTTAACTCCGTTACAGAGCTTGTCAGGTGGCATATTATGAAGGGTATTATCATCTCTTCAGTTATTCCCGACATTTGAGTCCGCATCATTTGTTGCCAAAATTAATTCTTTGATTGAACAACCCATTTACCGCCAAATTAGAAGAGTCTGGTTATTCCTTCCATCAGATGTCCAAAATATATATCATTTTGGTACTTGATGTTTTAAACCCAACCGAAAATAAGTACCTAGAATAATTTAATGGTCATTTCCACACGCATAAACTCTGTCACAAATCAAACTACTCCAAAATTAGTTCCTTGTATGCATTCCTTCTAACACAAATTGACATAACATATATGAAGGCAAATTCAACATCACTTAGCACATTTCAAATGTTTCAAACAACCCATAACAAAAGGCAAATTGTTTCAACACAAAGCAACAAAAACTAGCCAACACAAGGCAATTCCTAACAGTAAAGCCTTACATCTAATACAAAGGGTTATGTAATAAACACTATTCAGATGAATCAACTGGTGAATGAGGGGCATTATGAGGCCTTGGCTTTCTGTGGGCTAATGACTTGAACCTTCTATGTCTGAATTGGGGGATGGATGAGCTTTTTGGAGCAGTGGAGGTATGTGATTGCTGAGTGGCCTCATAAGCAGGTTGTGACTATGGCACAACTTCAGTGGGTTGATCTGACTGAGGATGTGGCTGTTGCTGCACATTTTCATAGTGCTCTTGCACATTTTCATCTTGCTACAATTCAAGATACCAGAGAGTGTGACTTCAAATTCTAGCTACTCCAAACTCAATTGAACAACACAAAAAGCTACAAAATCATACCTGATTCCTTTGATTGCAGGTCCTCTTATTGTGGCATTTTTTCTTACAAATGCCACAAGTGACTTGAGAGTAATAGACCTTAATTAGGAAGCTTTTGTGTAGTAGGAGGTGGGGCTACTTCACCTGTAAACATTGGAAAATTAACAATGCTTGTTACATCCATGCAAATGAAGAAAAACAAATAACAGGTAAATCATTTAAATGCCTCACCTGCTTCTTTAGTCCTAGATGTTTTAGGCCTCCTACGTTGCCTTCTATACAGAAGAGGTGCAATTGGCTTATGTAATCTTCCCACTCAACCACTCCAGTATATTGGGAACATTATTGGCCCATAAGCTTTTAGATAGGTGTCCTTGGTAAAATAGGCATCCACAAACTCATCAGGTGACCTTTCCAATGACAATATTGCAACTCCTGCATGGGCACAAGGCAAACTAGATATACCCTATCTCTTGCAAGTGTAAGTCTTCAAATCCAAAGCCACTGAATGAGCAGAAACCACACCACTTCTGCAAGCTACACCCCCCCCCCCTCCTTGAATTTCAAACCTCCCAAGTACTTGACTAAATAGCTCTGTACTCTTGGCTCTATTCTGCATTCTTCTTCAAAGTCTTCTCCATTCTAGGCCTAGACTGCCTCCAATTGGCCAGCCTCACCATGGTTCCTATTATACTTTCCTCCAAACAGGCCAGGATGGGCTTCTTTCTGGCTTGCAGTATGCTCTTATTGAAGCTCTCACTATGATTATTGAGCAGTAAGTCACACTTGAATTTTAGATCACAAGGTGTGACTTGGACCAATTCATTGCAGGTCTGTCCATGCACCACCTCCATCTTTGTAATGTGCCCTCCTTCATGTCTTTCATTACTTATTGAAATGTGTTCATTGTACAGCTCCTAGCAATTGTCCATAACTTTTTCTTCAGTTCCAAACCTACCATCCAGACCACAATGTCATCAAAAAAGTCAGTAAACCTTTTTAATAAAACTCAGGCAAACATATCAATGATGGATGTAATTCACATACCTGTGTGTCCATCACCTTTGAAGTTATTATGGAGGTGTCTCACACAATGCCCGTATGCAGCACCTCATTAATGGCTTGCTCAAGGCCTTTCTGTTTGTTAATCATGAAGGTGTAATGGCTTGAGTGATGGATGCCCAGATCAACTTTCAAAAACTCTAGGAACCAGGTCCAAGTCTCTCTGCTTTCTGCCTCCACTATTGCCCAGGCAATTGGGTAAATGCCATTATTCCCATCTATCCCTTACAGCAGACAACAGCTATCCTTTATGCACAGACTTCAAATGGCATTCATCTAAGCCTATATGGGGCCTACAACCTTCCCTTCATCCCTTCTTCAATGTTTCTATGCAGATATAGATTCTTTTGAACCTGGTGACTTCTCCATCCAACTCTATATGTATCCAAACTGAGGTTCCAGGATTTCTTTTCTTGAGCTCATGTACATAGCTCTCCAACAGGTTGTACTGCTCCTCATGACTCTCTTGTGCCATCTTTTTTGCTTTCACCTTTGCTCTGTAGCACATTTGGTAGTCCACCTCCATGCCAAAATCCTTGTTTATGGCATTCTGCATTCCTTCTCTTGTCCAATTAGGATCACTCATGAAGAAGTCTTGGTATTCTTGAGCTATAAATGGTGCATGCATGTGATAAACCTTCTTCCCAATGGTGCAACACTTGTGCTCTAGGTTCATGCTCCTAATGTAGATTGTTGGGTTGGACAAATCAGTTGTGGAGGCATATATCCTCCATGGACACTTTGGTGAGGTAAAACACTTAGCACAGACCTGCAATGCATATATATATATATATATAGTCCTAGTCAGTATAATCCTTAAGCCTTAATTGGTCTCCAAAACTAGTAATGACAAAAATTTAATCAAATATACATACCTTGTGTCTTGTGTTGGTGGGAAACCTAAGTTTCTTCTTTGTCAAGACAAAGTGCTTTCTAATGGCCTGTTTGAAAACCTTGGAGCTTGCAAACTCTATCCCAAATTCAAAGCTTGGATTCTTCATATATATCTTCCTTCTCCTTAAACTCTTTCCACTCATTGAAACTTCTCCTACACTTGACTGGAAACCTCCTTCTGTCCTCACGTTCCTCATCTGAAGATCCATGTAAACTCCTTAACCCATTTGATTCATTTCCATCCTCTTCTGAAATCATACCCTCAAACCCTATCTCATCCCATTCATTCACCCTACTAGGATCACCATCCACATTCTAATGAAACTGTACATCATCATCTTCATCATTTAGATCATAATCTGAATCCACAATGCCATCAAAGTTAGAGTCATCTGAGTCTGTTGAGCTATCAGAACACAAATCCCCCTCAACTGGTTGCCTTGAACTCTCCCCTCCAGACCTGGTTGAGTATCTCTTCTCAACAGTTTTCTTAGCTCTCTCTTTTTTCTTTGGTGGCTCTACAGCTTCTTCTAAGGTAACAAGTTTCTTACCTTTGTCAACCTTTCTCTTTTCCCTACTTGCTTCTTCACCAGCTAGCCCATTATCATTGTCCCCAACATCTGACCCATTCTCATTACCTTCTTGATCAGGCCCATCCATATCAATTATCACCTCAGGCACAAACTGAGGATTCCACTCTTCAAGATCAGACTCATCTTCCTCATCAAGCCCAACTTCCCCCTTTTCAACATCATCAATCCACTAACCCAAGAAGCTAGTGTGATCTAAACCCAAGAAGCTAGTGTGATCTAGGTTTTCCTCATAAACCATGAGCTGCTCTTTAGTAAACTCCCTCCTTGTAGCTTCACTGACTATGAAAAACTCCAACACCTTGGTCCTTCTGGTTACATATCCACACACTTCCATTGCCTCCTTATCATTGGTTATAGGCAAAAACTCATTCCCATCCTCACTACCTGGAATCCTAAACCAGAGTTGGATTAGAGGATGTTGATATCTAATGTCATAAGCCCAATACACTATAGAGACCTTGTCTTAGTCTACTCCATCTACATACAGGACATCCCCCCTTTATATTGCCTATTTAAGCCCCTTTCACTATGAAACCTACCTCCATGATAGATTTTCATAGTGAAGAGAGTTAGATCTGCAGCAACCAAATTAACAACCACATTAATCAACATCATATGCTTTGGATCCACAATTTTGCAAAGCCATTACAACATATTTACTATATACTATTTATGAGTTAACTATTCATCAGCTTAGTAACAGTGCCGGCTCAAGACGAGCCGATGAATAGTGGGAAGACCGTTTTGCCCCTGCATCTCTGGAATTTCACTTAATTACCCCGTCAGGTGTTTACTAGCTGTGGCACCGAGTGGTTTTGGCTTGGCTACGTGTTCCCTCCACAGAAAACAGAGAGAGTGAGAGAGACGGACTCCGATTAATATTCTTCACCTAATGATCGATGGAACTGATGAAGGTAGTGTAGGTTGTCCATATGTCTAGAGTTCACCTGAGAGTTCACTCACTTACACTTTAGACTTTAGAGGTATATGTCTAGAACCTCTTTTATCATTGTTTGCTTATATTGATTTGAGTTGAATTATTTACTAATATTTAATATTGTTATCAAGGCATAAGCGATGGAGGAGGTTTTCGAGAATCTTAAGAAACAATTGAACAAGTCAGTGCTCGATGATGAAATTAAACATGTAACGTCCCGTATCTCAATTTACCCGTTTACTAGTCATTTGGACGGTAAACGACAACTACTTTCACTTTTTACTTCTTTCGATACTTTTAGTGGCCCTAAAAGTTGACTTTTTGTTCGGGTCAAAATTTGGGAAAATGTTCTTCATGAAAGTTGTAGAGGACGTTAAACCGAGCGCGTGCATATGTGGTACGTAAAAATCAGAGTTCGTATACGAAAGTTATGAGTGAAATACGAAATTTACTGTTCATAGTAAATTGGGTATAAATATTGGAATTTTACTGTGCTAGGTTTTCCAAATCCGGAAACCCACCTTTCTCTCTCCTCTCCCCCGAGCTCTCTCTCTTTCCCTTTCAGTCTCCGTTTTCTTCCTTTCGATTTGCCACCGTCCGGCCACCTGACGGAGTGCGGCCGGTCAGTATAGGATCGCCTCCTTCCGCTACACACGCCAGTGGTAGTGGGTCACGGCGATTTGGCTGGAGAAGTGAGGATTGACGACTTGAAGTTTACTGTAGCAGTTGGAGGTTTTCTGGAAATTCTTCCAATTCCGGCCATCTACGGTCACCAAACCAAGTCCAATAGGAGCGCCTCGAGCCATTTGGCATTTCCCCTCAAGCTTCAAGCATCGATTTGCATTGTAGAGGAAGAATCAAGCAAAAACCCGATTCTAGGGTTTTGAAATTTCTGGGAAATTTTCACCGGCTGATTTCGAGCACTTCAAGGTAAAATTGGAATTTGTTGCAGTTGAGAAAGTTGTTAGGCTTGTTGAGTAGGTGTTGCTGTCAAAATTTGGTGGCCATAGGAGGTGGTGGCCAGCGGCGCGTGGGGCCCACGTGCCGCCACTGTGGGTGGCGAGTAGAGGGGCGTAAAGCAGGTTTCTGACTTCGATTTTTAGCTAGTTAAATCCTATAATTGTTGTAGAGGTTGAATATGTGATTTTGGTGAATTTTGGAGAAGTTTGACATTGATTGTGAATTTTTGAAGTTTGGAGTTTAGGAGGCTGATTTATGGGAATCAGACCTTCGGATTTCCCTTGTTTCCGCTATGGAATATTTTAATCAACGGATTGATATTAGTGCTGGAGTTTGGCTTGAATCCGGAAAGAAATGGAGATAGGGTTTTCGGGTTTCGTTTTAGAATCGTATTTATTTGTCGAATTGTTGTTTACGGAATATAATTGTGTACATGATGAGGTACCGACCCATCGCTTGACGAGGATCCTTACGCTTGGATACCACGTTAGCCGTATACTGTGAGTGGGACTTTTGTTTGAAATAATGATGAATGCATTTATTTCTCGAATTAATGCTTTATTTAATTATCATATTACTTTTCGAGCATATGATTTGATTTCGGAATTTGATTTCAATTTATCTCGTGAAATTTGCTTTCAATGATAATTTTCAGAGATTGATTATGATTTATCTTGGTTATGAATTTCAGATATGAATTTGTTATGCTCGGATTTGGATTTATGATTTATAATAACATTCGACAAATTATTTTTCCGAGGTGATTTCCAGAATTGCATATTATATTTTCATTCGTCGATTTGAGATTTTTAAAAGATTTTCGAAATAAGATTTCAATGGAGTTATATTTCTTATTTATATATCGACTTTCAGTTTTGGCATTGGGAATGCCTCAATGATGTTGGATTTGGTTTTGTTTCTGATTTACAATTATTATTATTTCTCGCCTATTTATTTTGAACTTGAGATTATCTTGGCGTGTGGGACACGTCGTTGGAAATTCATTTGCGAGAGATGGGGAAGCCTTATGTATTTATAGATTTACTGGATTTTCGAATATGTTTTCTTGTGCCATACCTTGGGGTGATTTTTATCATGCTAGCATTGAGTCTGCCTTTGTGGCGACGAGATGGGATCACGGAAGCCCGTCCGCCTTTGTGGCGCTGGTTACTATCTTTGTGACAGTAATGCTGAAGCCCAGTATCCTAATCGCTACACATAGTGGCGTAAGGGTATATAAGGGAGTATGGGAGTACTTTAGCCTGGGAGGCTATCACCCGAGCCTGGGAGGCTCCCTCGTATGACTATCATCTTCCCCTACTTACTATATTATTTTTGACTAGCGGGGCTACTCCGATTTCCCTTAACCAGCGGGGCTAGCTTGTCTTTACGAGGTTCTCGATTTTAAAGATAAATGTTTTACCATTGTTGCATGCATCGAGTTTTTAAAAGAATAAATGTGGGAAAGCATAAAGTCCATTTTCTTTACAATTACTTATTTTTGTCCACTCACACTAATGTTTTTATGTGTTTCCCCTGGGCCCTTCGGTTTCTAATGCCCAGTTCGCAGTGTAGCTGTTCGGCTTTAGGAGTTGAGGCTTATCACCACCGCTATCATCTATCCTTCGTAGGTTACTTGCTAACCTACTTTGTATATCGTTGTTCTTGTGGCTTTAGACTGCTCTGATAACCTTGGGACTTTTGTATTAATATTGTAACCTATGACTTGGTTGTAATTTGAGTTACTTGGATAATTTGATACTCTAAATTGTGAGTTGTTCGGTTTTGGGAGCAGGGTGGCTCCATGAGTTTTTGGAGGGTTGTTTAGAAGTGTGAATGTGTTTCTACAGGTTTTGGGTAGTCCATTTTTAGGGGTGACTCTGCCAAAATTTTGGTAGAGTTATTCCTAAGGTGGGCCTCACATGGCCACCTCGGATTTCAGGGTGAAATTCAGGGCGGGTCCTGTCAAAACATCTCCTGCACACTACCGCATATTCTTTTCTCGCTCGTCTTTTTGTCAATCGTCTCAAAGCTCCCTAAATCAAATCCCTTCTCAGCTTTCATTGCAAACCCTAAAAACTTGGGTTTGTCATTAGCAAGGTAATTAGGGGGGTCGATTTTTTTTCCTGATTCTAGGTCTTTACCGATGATTGTTCAATTATTATTTTTTTTTTTATGCATGTTCTTTCTGGGAATTGTTTTTGTGCAGGAATAGATTCGTCGAAGGCTTGGCAAAGAAGTTCACTATTGTGTGTGAGAGTTTTTCTGGGTTGTATCCAATTTGTTGTTAATCTGTTGATTTGTTTGGAAAGAACCTTTATTATTAGAAAATCTGATATGGGATTGTAGTAGATTGTGATTAGCTCCAACTTGTAGAGATCAAAGTGTGAAAGAGATGAGCTTGTGTTCTGTTTCACCATTTGTGTTGTTTGTATTCGTGCTTAGATTAGGACTATTAGGTGTCGTGAGTTCTTTCTGCCATTTCATTATCTCAGTAATATGTAGCTGTAAATCAGAGAGAACCTTCTTTTAAAAAAAGCTTTACATGTTGTTGAAAAATACTTAATAAGTCAGTAACTGGGAGTGTAGTTGCAGATGGGATGTGAAAGCCACCTTCTAAAGAGTAAGAATTCTGCTAATTATGTTGTGCAATGTTTCGTTTATATAGGTAGGGGTTGCAACTTAACTTGATTGTGCTGTTACTATGTTCTACTTTATTTCAAGCAACTAATTCTTAACTGGCAACAATTTTATAACATCATGGAACTGATTGTTTGGTAGTCAATCTCTTACTGCAAATGGAAGCAAGCCACGATTTACAGGATACTGGTTATTGAGCGAAGGAGAAGAGGACGGCTTTGGATCTGGGTTTGTTTTAGCTTCCTGCAAGTGCAATAGGTAATTGGGAAACTGTCACTGTGAATATTAAGAGTCTTTTATTGTTTGCTATGAATCTGGTTTTGTGTACTTCGTCAGTTTGGTTGTGTATGTCTTCAAGTTAGGTATACATGTAGTTCTTCTGTTTTATATCTTTGATTAGTTGAATGAAGTTGAATAGTTTTTTAGTATTATTGTCCATTTGTCTCTATGTATCAAAATCAACCTTGCACCAATTGTGTTGTTAAATTCTTTAATCTTTGTGTATCTGGTTGGAAAACAAAATTAGGAGCAAGGTAAAAGATTAAAGGGCTGCTGCTATGAACAGAGACAGCAAGGTGCTCCGATAGGGGTAAGTACTATACTTATTCCCCAACTGAGTTGTATCTCTGTTCGTACTAACACTCATAAACATTCCAAAATTTGTTGGCTTTTGATCTCATTACCAACATCATCTTTTGCAGGAAATTGAAGCAAATGAGAAGCATAGATATCAACTCCAACTTGAGGAGGCCATTAGTAACAATGGCAACAAAACTTGCGCATTCTTAGCCAACACAGGCTATTGGTGAGTCCATACTAAAGCAATGCTGAATAGACTTATATTTGACCTGGCAAAGTATAACTGAAGCGATTGTTTTCAATTGAGTATAAAAGGTTGCAAGTCTCAAGCAAGATGATAGGTGAACATCTTATACATATATTTGGTTACAAATCAAGGAAAAATAATGGTTTTCCTATGAGTGGCATTGGTTTACCAAACCTACATTTTTAAAAGTACAATGTCTAGGATTCAAATATATGCTATGGATTTTCTTTTGGCCTAACAATTATGCTTTATTACCTATAGGGTTAATGACTAATGCTGAGCTTCAATTCGAAATTGCATGAGGGATAAAGTCATTAACAACCAACGGAAAGCGCTGAGAAAGATATGAGACTTGCTGATGATTAGTTACTTAATATAGTTGTACAATCATGCACCTCTGTGAAGTTTAGAAAGATCAGAGCAATGTAGGTAAAGTGTGGGGATTTTTTGTTAGATTAAGGAAACATATATACTTGAGCTACAAAGGAGGTAACTTTCTCAGTTTATCTGTAAGGTATATGATTAATGAGGCACTAATCACTTTTGATTCAAGTCAACTTGAAAGTGAATGAATCCATATTGGTAATATAATTAGATAATGAATACCTTGCTGGATCAGAAAGTTTTTAAGCTTAGGCAGGAAAGTCAGCAAGTGACCAACTTTATCTTTTATATGTTCACCAACGTAACGTAGCTGGACTTGGCTTCTCTACTATAATTGCTTTCTGCTATGATCTGCTATAATTTGCTATTAGACTGCCACATCATCATCAGCCAATCCAACGGTTAATAATAATGAGTTTACAAAATCACATTGGTGGACTTGAAGCATTATATCGTGTCCTCTTCTTCTTCTTCCCTTCCCTTCCCTTCTCTTCTCTCTCCCCTTCTCTGTAACTAAAACTAAAACTAAAACTAAAACTGACAGCTTTCTCGATGAAAAGAGTTGCAACCATCTTTCTTTAAACACAAAATAGCCATTCTTTCTTTAAACATAAAATACCCTCAAATTCTTGAAAGATCTCATGGTAAGAACAAAACTCATTTGAATTCAATTTATAAGAACAAAAACCTAGAAAATAGAAAGTATTCGACAATAACAAATCTCATATGAGATTATGATGATTCTTCGTAGATGTAGGATTCTGCAAGTGTTTCCAGGACTACTCAAGAGGATTCTTGAAGCTCCAAAACGGATATAACAATTTTGTCATGGAGAATGGAAGTTGCTGGTAGTTGTTTTATAACCAGATGAGAATCAAAGACCAGATTGATATGAGAGAAAGAGAGACAGAGAGAGACGGGGTCTGCTGTTGCTTTCTGAAAGTTGGGCTTTTTCAAATTTTTCATCTCAGCCATAAGATTTTATTGAGATGACATGGCAGGCTCTCATAAAAATCCAAGCAGATCTTAGCATTATATCTTTTAGCAGAGAATCCAAGTCCAACGTAGCTGCATTTTCTCTCCCAGTATTTGGATGTTGTTACTTTGCATTTCTTTTCCTTTTTTTACTCATCAAGTGTTCTATACTGGACTAGAACTTTCTGTTTTTGTTAAACTATTAGTCTATTAAGTATAAAATTAATGAAAAAAGAACCAAACCTACAGCAACACGTGGTCGCTTTTTCAAGTTATACACTAATTGTCAAATACCCTAAACCACAGTTATGACTGTCACCAAGCCAGCAACCTAAACCCTATACCCGAACACCCCATTCAATTAAGTCCAAAAACCCCAAATCTGCTAGGATTTTAAATTCCTCACCAACCTAGCCCGTATGTTAAACCCCAATTCATTTATTCATCATCAACCACTATGAACCGACAGCAAACAGACACATAAATAGAAAAATGTAGAAGATGACAAGAAAAAAAAAATGCATAAAACCCTAACCGTAGACAAAACCCTAGAAAGCCTAATAGGTCTGTCCAAATTTGACACTATTCTATTCCACACTAGTAAAAGGGAAAGGGGAAAGAAAATATTTTACAAAGGGGGACCATTTTTACCTGAATACACTGGTGCCTCCCCTGCCACACGAAAACATCTCCACTTTTCGGCCATACTTTGGAATCTTATGGAGAGAATCAAATCCCCTTTCTCTGATGCATAATGTGATGCCCCGGAAATTCGTATTTATTTTCCGAGGATTTTTCGGAATCTAATTTGTGGTTATTGGACAGTTTCGTGGCTCGTGGATGGAGCGGAAGTGTTTCGGACGAATTTTTATTCGGAAAATATGACTTTAGGGGTGGTGCAAAGGTTGACTTTTTATTCATTGGGATTCTCCGAAAACTTCCTTCAAGAAAGTTGTAGAGTGTGTCGATACGAGTTCGTGGATATGTGGAATGCGTAAATCGGAGTTCGTATGAGAAAGTTATGGCTATCGAAAGAAGTTTCCGTTTTAGTATATAAGGGGAATTTCCGAAAATATTTTCAGAAATTCCATTTTTCCTTTTTGGGAAACTCCTTCTCTCTCGATCGACTCCTTCAGAAACGAAATCTTCCGTCTGACCCGACCCGAACCCGGCGACCCGACCCGACTGGTTCTCTCACCTCCGGCCACCTCCGACGACGGGACAAGCCGAAAACGATTCAGACCAGCCTCGTGCGTCGCCCTGTGGTGTTGGTTTGCGTGGTGGTTCACCAGAAAGTGGAGATCAAAGCTCCATCAGTTGAAGCAGTCGGACCCGACCGGAATTCCTTGCTCCGGCGACGGCACGGCTTCAAGTTTCCTTCTTTGGCTTCGTGGGAGTCTTCTGGATCGATCTATGGTGTTTTTTTGGATCGATTTACGTGGAAATCGGTTCAACTCAGATTGGATTACTGTTCACGGCTTGTGAGGTAGTTTTCGACCCTTTATGCTTGTTTTCTGACTTCGAGCTAGTTATGAGAATTCACAAGCATGCTTAGATGAAGAACTTTGATGTTGGGAGTTTTGGGAAATATTGAGTTTTGGCCGGCGGCGGTGCACCACCGTCTGTGGCGGCGTTACGGCGGTGTTCCGGCCATGTATGGGATTGTTTCTGGTATTATATGTCTTCTACTCGTCGATACGAGCGTTTTGATATATAATACGCATATTTTGGAGTTCGAATGAAATTGTTATGATTTTTACGGTTTCATACCGGTTGATTATTCGATCCGTGAGGATCCGAGCGTCCGATCGACTTGTGGTTGGGACGTATTGATCGTGGATGTATTCCGGAGAATTTGGGAGGTCTCGGATGTAGTTTCGCCTCGATTGGCGCCACTTTGGGGATTTTAGTTCAAAACAGGGGTTTCGAACTTAAATCGTTTGTGAATCGTTACTATATTGAAACCATATGTGATTAGGTACTTGGGGAATATTCTTGGACGGTTGTTTTGTGGTTTGGCTGCTTTGTTCTGTATTGAAGACGCAGCGGGAGTTTCGAGGTGAATAATCTCACAAGGTTCATTTACGAACGGAATTACCTTTATCATTTTGAGAGTTATTGATTTAACTGCAAACTATAGTTGGTATTATTAGGCATTCATGAGCGGATGACTACGTATATATATATTTACGTGATATATATATGTTTTGGTGGTTTGTGGATTTAGGAAAACAATAGGCATGAATGATGCGTTTTATTGTTTTGGGTTGTGGCTTTTGGAAAACAAATGACTTGGAATTGTTGATTCGATTTGTTTTGAAAAGCGTTGAGATTTGTGTATGAAAACAATATGCATGAAATGATGCTTTTTATTGTTTTGTGGCTTTTCGGAAAACAATGATTATGGAAATGTTGATTTCGATTGTTTTCAAAAGCGTTGAGATTTGTGTAATGATTTTGAGTCCAATGCGACTGCTTAATGATTTGCTCCAAGGGACTGTGCGGCCCGAGGATCGAAGGTCTATGACCTTGGGCAGAATATCAGGTAATCACGTCTTTGGCCGGACGAGTGGTTACGTTTCAGTTAGAGCTCTAGTCTGTCTGCCATATAGTTAATTCATGGGATAACGGGAATTAGTTATTGATAACTCATGACATTACGTGTTTTTAGAGAACAAGGTGTGAGTTGCTTCCTTATTAACTGTTTTTAAGGGGGACAAGGTGCAAGTTGTTTTCCTTAATAACGATTTGATAGAAATCAAGGTGTGAGTTGCTTTCTATGGTACGATTTGGTACGATTGATAGAAATCAAGGTGTGAGTTGCTTTCTATTTATTTTGATAGAATTCAAGTGTGAGTTGTTTTCTATGGTACGATTTGGTACGATTGATAGAAATCAAGGTGTGAGTTGTTTTCTATGTTATTTTGATAGAATTCAAGTGTGAGTTGTTTTCTATGGTACGATTTGGTACGATTGATAGAAATCAAGGTGTGAGTTGTTTTCTATGTTATTTTGATAGAATTCAAGTGTGAGTTGTTTTCTATGGTACGATTTAGTACGATTGATAGAAATCAAGGTGTGGGTTGCTTTCTATGTTATTTTGATAGAAATCAAGGTGTGAGTTGCTTTCTATGTTATATTCGATAGAAACCAAGGATTGTGTTGCTTTCTATGTTTCGTTTTTAAAAGAAACCAAGGTGTAAGTTGTTTTCTTTTATTTCGATTTGAATGGGAATTTAAGTGTGAGTAAATCTCGCGATATGTGTTATGAGACTAGTTACCATATTGTCTTGGAGTTATGGGATTAACTGTGACTATAGATGGTATTAGTGGCATTTCTGAAGGGATGACTATGTGTGTACATATATATATTATGGGATATATATATATATATATATATATACATATGTATTCATGTATTAGTGGCATTTCTGAAGGGATGACTATGTGTGTACATATATATATATATATATATATATATATATATATATATATATATATATATATATATATATATATATTATGGGATATATATATATATATACATATGTATTCATGTATTAGTGACTTCGTGGTGAATATTTGTTTATTGATTTAAACGTGATTTGTGTGAGTTGTTTCCTCGATCGAAACGTGCAGGCTTTTATCCCGTAGTTTTGTGCGAGTTGTTTTTGAGTTACTCATACGGGCTTGCAAAAGCTTACCGGGTTTGTTGTGTCACAACCCGGTGCACCATTCCAACGGTGTAGGGGTTAATCCTGCAGGGTAGGATAATCGGGGCTGAAGCCGAGGTAGCTTGTTGGCAGCAGAACAGGTAGGAAGCAAATTTGATTGGCTTTGCCATTGTTATGACTTCCGCTATGTAGTAAACTCTGAGGAGCTTTTGCGTTTTATCTTGTTGTTGACAATTTAATTCGTAAGCTTATGTAATATATGACTCTGTGGGCGGGTCAATATTGACATAGTAGGTTCAGGGCATCAATATGTATGTTGTATAAAGGGAAAAAGTTTTCCAGGTATTTGGTATTGATGGCTGAACGTTCACGCATGTATAATTATGGGGTTATATATCGATTTTTAATTGTGTTAAAATCAGGGGCGTGACACATAAGAAATCAGAGAATCTCTAAGTGAATAGCAGCAACCCGTCTGTTTGGGGGGGGGGGGGGGGGAGAGAGAGGGAAAGTCAGTCTTCAGATTTCTCAAATTGGGGATAGCGGGATAGGGTTAAGGGAGTTGAAGATCGTTTACATGAATGGACCAGACTACCCTTGAAAATTTGAATTTAGGAAGGCTCTGTAATCAAGCTAATAGCTCCAGGTACCAAAGTTCAGTCGGGGCCAGTACGTCAGGTACCATTCTGATATTTTTCAAACATGAGGTACGAAAGTTTCGAATGACCCAAACGTCAAGTATGGTACAGATGATTTTCCCTTTATTTAATAGGAAGAATTGTACCTAATTTTCTTCGATAGAGTATTATAGCGGTTAGATCATTGAGTTTGTCCTACCGCCAATCATAGCTCATTACATGTGCAAGTTCTTAAATAACAATGTTCTAAAAGTCGCTAGGCAGTAAACGGGTGGTGAGGATAAACCTAATGCTTAGAAGTTTAGGCGCATGTTTATTTAAATTAATTTTATTACATAAAATATAAACAAGTGAAATTAAACCAAAAGATTATAGTTAGTAGTATAATTAATTGAAGGGGTTTTGACGATTTACCCTAATTCTATGAACTTTTTTCCCCTTTACACCACCCACTTATATTTTTTTCCCACTTACTCATAAAAACTTTAATAAGGTCTTCCCTAATACCCAATTAAGTTTTTGTTTTTTGCTTATTTTTGAGACTATTTGCCCTCATCCCTTTGTTATATATATATATATATATATATATAGAGAGAGAGAGAGAGAGAGAGAGAGAGAGAGAGAGAGAGAGAGAGAGAGAGAAATGGAAAAGAGAGAAGCCATAGGAGACTTTGCCAGAGTCCCCTCACCGGCCGTCAGAATCCTATTACCGATCGCTGGCCACCAGATTTCTCTGACCTCGTCGGAGGTCCCCAAAGAGGTCGTCGGAGAGGTTTATTGCCCCACAATAAATATTTATTAGGGGACAATAAAAGTTTATGAAACTTCGTCGGAGGTCCCCAAAGAGGTCGTCGGAGAGGTTTGTTGCGCCCCCAATAAACCTTTAGGTCACTGGAATGGGAACTAATCTCCCTAAAATTAAACAAATAAAACTTTGATTAAAGAAAAAGATAAGGAGATTCAATCAATTCAAAACTTTTATTGGGAGGCAATAAATGGAAAATATTTTACCCTAATTCTAGGAACTTTTTTCCCCTTTACACCACCCACTTATTTTTTTTTCCCACTTACTCATAAAAACTTTAATAAGGTCTTTTCTAATACCCAATTAAGTTTTTGTTTTTTGCTTATTTTTGAGACTATTTTGCCCTCATCCCTTTGTTACACACACACACACACACACACACATATATATATATATATATATATATATATATATATAGAGAGAGAGAGAGAGAGAGAGAGAGAGAGAGAGAAATGGAAAAGAGAGAAGCCATAGGAGACTTTGCCGGAGTTCCGTCACCGGCCACTGGATTTCTCTGACCTCGCTGGAGGTCCCCAAAGAGGTCGTCGGAGAGGTTTATTGCCCCACAATAAATATTTATTAAGGGACAATAAAAGTTTATGAAACTTCGCCGGAGGTCGTCGGAGAGGTTTGTTGCTCCCCCAATAAATCTTTAGGTCGCTGGAATATGAACTAATCTCCTTAAAATTAAACAAATAAAACTTTGATTAAAGAAAAAGATAAAGAGATTCCATCAATTCAAAACTTTTATTGGGAGGCAATAAATGGAAAATGTTTTATTCCCCCCCCCCCCCCCCCAAAATAAACGTTTATTGCTCCCCAATAAATGTTTTATTAAGAGACAATAAAACTTTTTTTTTTCTTTTTTCTTTCCTTCTGTGCCTTCTACCCTCATTGCCCTCTCCACCTTTTTTACGACGTTGTCTCTCCTCTCCATGTCTTCTTCCTCTATCTCATACGCTTCTCCGACGCGTGTAGCCACGTCATCCACCTCCTTCAATAGCATCCCTTTCCTTTTCGCCTCCTTTTTCGAATCATTGTTTCAACTCGCTGGAGACCGCCAATTGCAGCTCGTTTAATGACTCGGCCCAAGAAAACTCCGTCGGCACCCGGACCGTAACCCGAACTCGCCAGACCTTCCCGTCGCCGAGGTGGTGAACCGCAAAGGTGAGAACAATCCGACGCTGCCGGAGTCGCTCGATCTCAGGGGAGACAGAGTTGCATATATATATATGTGTGTGTGTGTGTGTGTGTGTGTGTGTGTGTGTGTCCAGGACTCTTCACACTATCATCCAAATAAGTCGCAAGAGCATAATCCAAAATCGTGACCTCGAGATTGGAGATTGAGCTTCTGGCCTCGGAGTGCGCGATGGCGAGGAAACCGACTGCCTTGGAGAGCCAGGAGAAGCTAATCGACGGTGGAGAAAGCATCTTGAGACGGGGCGAAGGGGAGAAAGAGATCAGGATGAGAGAGAGATGAGAGAGGGCAGTAGCTGTAATTTATTAATTAAGTTGAGGGTAAAATTGACATTTTACTTTAAATTAGGTTAGTGGGAATAAAAATCTGTTGTTGGGGTAAGTGGATTAATTTTAACCTAATTTTGTGCTTTGAGTCAAGGACCCAATTAAAAACATAATAAAAAGTTAAGCATACAATTATAAATAAAAAGTCATTTTTAAGTACTGGACAAAATAAAATAAATATTGTGAACATTTTATTAAAACTAGCATACCTAGGCCGTCAAAACTAATCAAGGAGACAAACCACTGCCTAGAGCTAGGTGGGGCCTAGACGGCCGTCCAAAGGAACTTTTAGAACACTGTTAAATAGTAATGGTAATTACAGTATTACGCAGACAAAATTTAAGAACAGTACAACATGAAGTTTACAGAGACTTTTGATTGGGGGTCCACGTAACAAGGCCACCTTGTCCAAGATATACTCCTACGTGTAGTTGTTTAAATTGTTGTATTGAGACCCACTCCTCAATTTAGAGAATGCTAGGTCAAAAAACATGGGTCACACCATGATCATATCAACATTTAGATTGATTAGACATTTCACTTCATTGCTAGCTAGGTCATCAAAAAATGAGCTTATTCTCATTCACGTGATAACGTCAACGATTTAACTGCCAAATTAATAGATTGACTAAAGACTAGCTAAATTTGATCAAATGATTAAATATGTGGATTTTAGTAATGAAATTAGAAGTGTAGGAACTGAACTGATTTTTAATGAAAAGTACAAGATTACTAAGAAATTAATCAATACAATAAAATAAAACAAAATAATGTTGAGGGGAGAGTAAAAGATCGTAGATGATGCTTTGAACTTCACTCTTCGTTACGAGTTTCTTCTTGATTTTAGCCTAAAGCATCTTCATATTGGTTTCAGTCTAAAACTGGGAGAACGTCGACGTTGTTCTCTTCTACCTAAGGAGTCTAAGCTCATGTTTTCTTCTGTTTTTGGTGTCTCTCACTCCCATTTGATCTTGGAAGCGCAGGTAGTTTCAGAGTCGTTGTACTAATATGTCATCACGATTTTGACACGAATTTTGTAGTTTTAGGATCTCTAAGTTTGCATCGATAACTTGGTATATCTACTATACGACCATTAACTAAAATATGCCTATGGTGGTGGTAATGGCTTTGTGACCGATGGGGTTGCGGTTTAGGCTGGTGGGCTACTACTGGTATTTGGATCCAAATTCAGGATTCAATTCAGATATTGATATGGGTTTGACAAATTTAGGACAGGCTTTGGGATCCTAGTCGGATCTTGAAGTGAGCATGTAGTTTTGGGGTTGCCGTACTGGCTATCTTTGTGAAGTTTTTGCAGTTCTAGGTGGTTTATAGTGATTTTGTGACAAACCCTCAGAGTTTGTAGGTCGAGTTTGTGTTTGGGACAAGTTTTGGGGTCTGGGTCAAAACTTAATATTGATTTAGGTTTAGTATTGACAATATTTTTCAAGATCGTTTACATCTAATTTATGAAAGTCATTTTAAATGGTGGAACGACGATCAACTCTGTTAGTATTTACTTTGTATTGTCAGTGCGGCCAAGGTTTTAAATATCGGTATTTTCATATCTATCGGTACTTTGAAAAAGGGAGATATCGGATATATCGGGGATACAGTGTACGAAAATATCATTTTTGAAAAAAGTCAATTTATTAGAAATTTAGAACTACATATAAATACATATGAATGTCAACTTCATCTACATCCAAAAAGAGACTCTAGGCGGTTGAAAAGCCGCTCGCTGGTCTACGAAAATGCAATAATCAGACCAAGACATATGACCCACATAGTGCGAATTGTAGTGATGAACATGATAGTTATAGATCTCTTTAGAGCTGCCGACTGTTTCCCCTATAAGGGGATAATAAGGATGAACCCAACTAGATGGCTGATCATATACTTCTCCATATTGATTATATCCATAAGAATCATAACCAAATTGATTGTTGCCTTCATGAGATTCATTTGAGATCCCACTGCGCTCTATGCCTAAACTGATAGAGTCAAAACTTAAGGCAATTGAAGAAACATCAGATGAGGTACTTTGATCATCAGTTGCACCTCTAGTCCTCCTCCCATATCGGGTCTTCTCTTGAGCACCATGACCAGCTGTTCTCACTCTGTGGTCTTCATCTTGGGTGGCATGATCAAAATTACCTTCACAGGTAAATTGGAATCCTCCATCCACAGAAGATTGTCCATATTCATATCTTTCACCTCCACCACCTGTTCCGCTTCCACCCTCTCCACCATCATCAGAACTATCTGGAGTTGCTGTACCACCCCACGCATCATCACTATCTGAATTATCTTCTGGGTTTTTAACAACTTCTTCAGATAAGACTCTCTCTACGTTGATTCCAGCATTAGTTGCAGTTTCTACAACTTGTGGAAGAGGTCTTCCAGCTTCATCATCGAGGTGTGCAGGCATAATCCAATCATGAAGTGGATCAATGCCATTATCAAGCGGCTTGCTTGCAACATGAAGTAGATCTATATAGTTGTTTTCATTGACCACATTATTTTTTGCCTGTTTATCTCGCAGCCGCAGCTTCATGTTGTAGTGGCAGTATACAAGCTTTTCCAACTTGTGATATGCCAAACGGTTCCTTTGCTTGGTATGAATAATAGCAAATGTACTCTAATTTCTCTCACACGCAGAAGAAGAAGCCGTTTGTGCCAAAATACGCATTGCAATTTTCTGCATGTTTGGTGCAGAATACCCACATTGTGTCCACCAATTAGCTGTAAAGCTACTATAATGAGTTACTGCTATAATAGATCAACATTTTCTATTAAAGAAATTATATGTGTGTGTATGTGTGTGTTTTAATGTATACATATACGGATATACCACAAACCTGTATTTCTGGTTTCTCTTGTTTTTCTTGCTATGGTTGACCCAATTGATTCCTTTGCATCTCTAAAGCATACAATCTGCATTAACCATTTGAAAATTAGTCATTTCTAATCCCAAAATTTTTTAAGGTTGTCATCAATAAGAAGTTACCTCATCCACAAATGTATCCGCAATTTCTCCATTTATGTTAAATTGTTCGACAACTGTTGCCAGAGAGTTTGTGAAACGTGGGCTATAACCAACATCATGTCGATAATGAAAATTTGGGTTTAAGAAATGTGCTACAAACAAGAAACCAAAAAGTTATATAATATAGATCTAACTAAGTAATTATCAAGATACAAACGTATTTTGAGATAGAGAAATAATACCTGCTGCATGCAATGGTTGACTTAATGTGTTATCCCATTGATCATTGATGATTTTAAGCACCCATTTCTTTCCTCTCATCTGTGATATTTGTTGTTTCACTCTTTCAAACATATCATATAATATGGGCATGGTTGGCTGAATTTTTGTGTCAACAATTCGAAGAATCTCATACAATGGCTTATAAATTTTATGGACTGCTTCCATGCCATCCCAAAATGTCCCATCGAGGACTCTTTTTTCTATCCTTTTGCCATCTCTGGTCCTGCTCGCTGCATTCTCATTCCATGCGCTACTTGTAAACAATTTTCTCAAATCAGATTTCTTCTTCAAAATACTGTCGATGGCAATGTGATTTGTCGCAAATCGAGTTTTACCCGGTCGAATCAAATCTCCCTTCGTGATGCTCCTCATTTTAGCCAGTACCTAACCATGATTGTAGATGTAGTTAGTTACACTTTGAGCCCATTTGACGACAGTGGAAACAGTCTCTTGCTCCCGATATCTTCAAATATCAAATCGATGCAGTGGGCAGCACACGGGATCCAGAACAGCGGATATTTTTTTTGTAGTTCCCTTCCGGCCTTTTTAAATGCTGATGCATTGTCAGTGACAATTTGGACAACATTTTCTGGTCCAACATCTTGGATAATCTCATCTAACAATAGTTCTACTCACCTAGATTCACCTTGAGGGGATTTCTCCTCACTCAAATTTGCCTTTAGGAAATCTCTCTTCACACAGATTTTCATTTAGAGAATTACTGAGTTTTTTTTTTTTTACCTCAAATTTTACAGATATTTCTTCACTTTATCGGGATATATCGCAAATATCTAATATATCGGGGATATTTGACGATGTCGGAGAAATTTCGCAGAAACGGTGACAGATAAGATATTTACCCCCCTAGATATATCGGTCCGTCGAAAAAAGGAGATATCGGAAATATCGCAGAGATTTAGAACCTTGAGTGCGGCTGCTAGAGATAACTTTTCAATAGACTTTTTTGCCAAAGAAAACGTAAAACAATGGAAAACCCAAAATGTGGTAGTGGGGCATTTAGGTAAATATACTACAAGGTAATTACCACAAATTTGAAAATGGCAAAAACTTTTATAACAATTTTTACACACTCCAAAACAAAAAGCTCAGGAAACAAAACGTTTTTCGGACTTTTTCCCCTCAGAGAATCTCTTCACATTAAAGAGATAAACCTCCCTAGCTCGATCCCTTTCTCTCTGTCCTCTCTCTCTCTCTCTCTCTCTCTCCCTCTCCCTCTCTAAAAACCTTCACTCTCATACTCTTCTACTCATGGAGATCCCAGAAAAGCTCCTCAAGTTCAAGTACCACTTTCTCGGTGCACTCATTTTCTGCCTCACCCTTTACTCCCTTGCCCTCTTTGCGCCAAGATTTCTAACCATCCTGGCCTACTTTTGGCCTCTCTTCCTCTCCACTGCTCTCTTCCTCTTTGCCGTCGTCGTCTTCGGGAAGACCTCGTTACCGGGCACCGATGCTCATGCAGCTGACAAAGCCGGCGAAGGCCTCCTCGATTATGTAGCCGGCCAACCGGACCACACCGTCGTGGAAAGTTACCCTTCTGAAATGTAATGTAATTTTTGTAGCTGTAATTTCTAACTTGTGTTGTTCAACATCGATCCCTGTGAACTGTGATCTCCGGGAAGAATAATATCGCTAATGGCATAGGGTCCTTTTCATTTTGATCTCCTTTTCTTAATTTTTATTTTTGTTAATTCTTTTTACTATTGCTATTATTATTTGTTGTTGTTATTCTCAAGAAAATAGACTGTAAATTGTTGGGTTGGGTTGCTTTCTAAAATAACCCATAAAATTATGAACGATGCCTTGATTCGAATTAGGTTAAGTTGTTCATTCGGGGACATCCGATAAAATTAGGTTAAGTTCGGTCATGAAATTGAGGAACTTAAGAGTAAGAATATGAGATCTTGATCTTCATCAAAATTTTATACTAACTAGAGTATCGCTCTAGAGCTCTAGAGCTAACGATAATTTCTCAAAAATACTGTAAACTGCCATTATTTGCTAGTTACCGTTCATTTTGCATTATGAAAGGTAATAACTTGATCTATGTTTTTTATTTTTGGTCAGAATTTTGATCTATATTATATCATTTAGGAATGTTTTGATTTAGTGGCAGAGACTAGCTAGGAGTGATGAGTCAATGGGGGATTGAACAGCTAGTTCAAGACGTCAAGCCCTTAGCTCAACTTTTCATTTTCATCTAGTTCAGACATATATTTGAAGAAACTAATTTTGTTACGGACAAATTAGCTACTCTAGGTCAAGAGCAAAATATTTATTCTGTTTGATTCAGTTGCCTTCTCATATCTGAGTGTCCAGTGCTCCATCTGGTTTTCCTTTGTAGTTTATTTTCTTATAAAAAAAAAAAAAAGATGAGTCAATGAGGAGAGTGGTCCAAACTAATCAAAGAAAATTAAAAGAGAATACTAGTAAGTGAGAGAAAGAATGCCATCTCAATCTCTAAGCTTGGCCTTTGCTAGGTGTTTCGATCGAGATCGAGTCTAGAGATTCCACAGTTACCCAAGTACTTCGTGACTTGGTCTCTCTCGCATGCCATTATTTAATGTTGATTTTGTTTTGATTATATTGTTTTTGTCCTTTGAAATAAGATTTTTACTTCTAGTCCTGCAGTAGTGCTACAGAAGCCCAAGTCTGTTTACTACTGTGCAAAGATTCCCAAATAATTCCAAACCACTATTGACACCGACCACATGTTTATCTTGTATTATTAGTACCATTGAAGATTAAGTAGGGGCCAATTTTAGCTCCCAATTCAAGTCTACAAGACAAATGTATGGAAACAATTTTCAAGTATGCATTCACACTCACACCCACCATGGTCCTAGGTAAAAACAGTACCCTTTCCAGGGTGTAATGGGTTCATCAAAAGTTTCATATTAATTGAAAGTAAAAAATTAATGTAAAAATAAACATTGTGTAATATTATAAATCGCATTTTAAACTTTGGCCAGTAAGAGTGTTGGTTATGAGTTGACAACTTTAGGATTACAAGTTTAAATCTCATTGACATTAAAGATAATGAATTTATGATTACTGGATTAAATGAGGATTTAAAAAAAAATATTCTCACTACAAATCCATGTTTCGACAGTTATGTCCAACTTTTGCATTATGAGCCTTGGTGTGGCTTTATCCCTCAAATCCTTATTACAAAATAGGAAATCAAATGTACATGAAATTTGGACGAAAAATGCTCCGCCCGAGAGTATTGCTATGAATTTTTATTTTTTTACCACATGAGCAAAATATTAAGAATCTCCTCGAAATGGTTTGGTCAAATTGTGAGACAAGATGTAACATTTTGTAACACTAGAAAGTGTGGTAGAAATGTAGAATTTCCGTATATAGAAGTATGTTCCAAAAAGAAAACAGAAAATGGTGTGGGACATCTGATGCAATTTTTTAAGTGGCGGGCAGCATCGAGATGCCAGTGATGGGACGCTGCCTAAGAGTCTTTCCTTTCCACTATGATTTATGCATAGGTGTTATCTGGGGCCCACATCACATTTACATTTTCAATCATTGATTTTGATATCAGGCTGGTCCCTTTTGCTAAATGGAGGTCCTATGGTGCCCGGGGAAGCCAGGGCCAATGAAATCTGTAATGATCAAATG
The DNA here is from genome assembly GCF_958449725.1 of Rosa rugosa. Taxonomy (NCBI): domain Eukaryota; kingdom Viridiplantae; phylum Streptophyta; class Magnoliopsida; order Rosales; family Rosaceae; genus Rosa; species Rosa rugosa. Next base: position 25,547,402 of record NC_084821.1, on the reverse strand, counting down.
GTCCAATGGTCCAACCCAATCATTCAAGTCTAGGCAGTAATTATAATTCCACAATTTGAATTCATAAATTGTACAAAAGCAACGGTTTAAATTTTTCCGAAACTATTAAAAGTTTGAGATGGATTTTTATAATTTAATCTCAACGATACATTTTGAGATGGATTTTTATAATTTAATCTCCCTGATATTGGAGCGATATCGAAACGAGTTTTTAGATATCAGTATTCCAGTTAAATATATTTAAAGTTTTATAAATATTAAGTATCAAACTTTCCGTCAGAACTGAAATTTCCAAGCATGATAGTAAGTCAGTTAATAGTAGACAATAATTGTCAGACTAAGAATAGAAAAGTTGTTACAAACAATGAAGACGTAACAAAGATGAAGAATTAGTGATCAGAGAAATGGTTACGGGAAGTTTAACTGTGTTTTCAGAAGCAGGGGCGGAACCACATTAGGGCCCAGTAATGTTATATATAGTTTAGTTTGCTTTTAATTGAACCTGCTAGTTTAGTGCAGTGGATGACTGATGAGATAGCAACATGAAGGTCATGGGTTTGAGACAAACAACCAAGTTCTTTTTTCTGTTGGTCTGAAATAGTTATTGACCAATTGCATTTGACAATTTATAAGATATCATTTTGAGTTTTTTTTTTTAATGAAGTTTTGATATTTTGTGAAATGCGTTTTTTTTTTCTTCTCCTTATTATGGAGTTTTGATATGTTGTGTGCCCTACTTGAAATCTAATCCCGGCTCCGCCACTGCTCAGAAGGAAGAGATACTGAAGGCCTTTTGGTTTGCCCTTCTGTGTAGATTCAAATCATGCAAGGGGAAGCAATCATAGTTGGGAAACTGGTTGAAGCGAATAAGATATGTCTACATCTCTAAATCTATGAACTTCCAGGGAGTAGGAAGAGGAAGCTATTACAAATTAACCTACGTGAAACCGCTCAGATTATTCTGCATTTCCTTCCAATAGGCTACAAAATGAAGCATGCATGGCAGCGAGAGGCCAGAGTTACCATGATGTTTAAGATGATTGAGCAAGCGTTACATCTTTAATCGACAAGGTTCCAGACTGGTCGACATCAAGAGCTTCAAACTCCTTCATTACAAGTCTGACATCTTCTTGGTTGATCTTTCCCATCTCTTTGAGTTTATATATGACAAACTCAGCAGCCCTATGAAGAAGGAAGGAGGACAAAAACAATCAGTTATATGTTATATATCCAACCATATATATAGAAGCCTTGTTAAGAAATTATCAGCAAATGCCAATTAATAATCCAAAAAAGAGTTTGGGAAGACACTTTAACCTACCCAACAACCCCATCGTCATCAAGATCAGCTGCCTCCAAATCAACTTTGGTAACTTGACGAGTAAGAACCAAGTTAATCAATGCCTTTTGTCTATGCTGGGTGTTTAGCTCAGCAATGTAGAGGAAAAACTGAGCCAAACAGGTGGTACTTGCCAATATCCAGAACACTGCAAAAACACGCCCGGCTTCAGTTGAGAAGCTCTTATCTCCATACCCCAGGCTTGTGATGGTGCAACAAACGCAATAAAATGCATCCACAAGGTCGAATTTCTCAACTTTAGCAAGGAAGATCGTGCCAGAAGCCATAAGAACCAAAAGAAGGATAAAGACCGTAACACATTTGTTCCTCACACTCTTAGGCTCGACTTCTTTATGGACTTCAATTGGACCAAACTTCTGATGCCCATGCAGGGCTTTGGTAAGCAACATTTCTTGCCTCTCTACCAAATAGTCTGCTGCTTTGCTCAAGATCAATGCGACAAGAGCCATTCCTGTAAACACAAAAGCACAAGCCAGTAGTTTCGCTAGTGTGCTGTTGGGCACTAGGTCTCCGTATCCGAGAGTGGTCATGGTCACAACACAGAAATAAACAGCATCAAGAACTGCTTTTGTCTTGTCTCCCTCGAGCTGGTGCCTGACGAAGTAGAAGCACATAGTTCCCACTCCTAAGTAGACAGTCAAGAATATAGCTACTTTAACAAAACTCAAGTGCATAATGGATTGAGAACGTTGTTGAACTGCGGCAACGCATTTTGCCTCTACGGGTCCGTAATTAGCAAGAGGGGCACTTCTAGTACGACGATATATTCTACTCTTTGGACCGTGACCATTCCTTGCATTTGTTTGAGCTGAAGGATCTCTTAGACCTGGACGCGATGATGGTCTCATTCTATTGCTATCCATAATGAAGACTCAGCAAATTATAGACCCCTGCATAGCCAAGATGTCACAAAATGTACCTCAAATCACACACTAGCTAGTTCAGCTTTGAGTTTCAATCTTGAATCAACTATTTCCCACTACCAGCAAGCATACAAATCAGTTTATGAGCATTGGTCGAAACTCAAATCAAGAAGGCATCATGGTTCGAAACTCAAATCAAGAAGGCATCAGAGTCCGATTGCAATGATCTTGTTGAAAGGAAAATGCAATATTTATCTTTGTTCTAACTAATCCAACTTTCCTAGGAATTTATGTTTACACAGATGAACAGAACAGGATCAAAACAACATGTATACCAGTACCAACTAAATGTAAAGCAATTAGCAAGAACAGAATGAAAATGAAACACATGCATGAACAAAGCTCTCACCTTTTTCTAAATCAGATTGGCCCGCGTGTACATTCTTTTCTCTGTCTGTCAGTTCACTTGAGTCCAAAGGTCCAAGTTTATGATATAACGCGTTCCCATACCACCGCAGAAGTTTTTGTGGCAGAGTGTGATCCGTGTGCCACGTGTCGGATGAAGCCTTGCAAGTTGCAACCAACTACATGAACGAAAATACCTAAATTTAATCAACCGACACACTTAACTTTATTAGTTTGTACCAAAAAAAAAAAAAAAAGCTGTATTCGTCAACAAAAATATCTTGCACACATTCATCTCAAAAACTTCTAACCTCGGTCGAATAGCCGAACACTACCTTTATTCTAGTTGAACAACTCAATGCCTCTCTGACCAACCCTCAAGTCAACACACATGGGAGTTTGATAAAATCAGGTCCAAACATTGCTCCCTCCAGTCTCATGAGCCTCGGCTCTCGAGCTGAGTGGTTATGAGATTTGAGTCGAGTCTCTTAAAATAGTCCAATCATTCGACCGAGAAGTTGATCAAGCTGAATTACTTAAATAAAATACGGTTGAGTAATCCAATTCCGGAAATTCGGCCCGAGACTCAGCCCAGGCTTACTCCTTTGAAGAGTTGGCCGAGCCAACCAAGCTGCAAATTTCGGCCGAATCCGCTGACCACCTTAAATACAATTTACTGAAACAAATACTCGGTGGAGTAGCAACCAAAATTGAGAGCTTGAGCTTCAACCGAATCGCCCAACTACTTAACGTTTGTGTAAAACTAAATTACAAACAAGCTCACACTATTATATTTGTTCAAGAATAACTAGAGGAGATCAAACATACCATTGACATCAAAAGTTGAAGCCATTGTAGCAGCTGCAGAAACAAGGATGAAGACGAGGTTGAGATCTTCTACTATTCACCAACTTAAGCTTCTGAATGGGCAGAACACAATACTTGTAAAACTGTGGTGATAACAGGGACCCTAGCCTTTTATTTATACAAGTACTAGTCTTAAGAATCCTCCCATAAAGGTTTTCCTTGAAGAACAAGACTTGTATCTTAGATTCCTAATGCATCACAGTTTAGGACTTTCTTGTAGTCCAATTAATGGATTCCTAATCCAATGTTAAATACACTATCACATTAGATATCTAGGTTGATTCTTTTCCAAATCCATGTTGTATCCGATTTAATGTTTTGATGGTTTCCTAGTTATTCTAGGATAACTTGTGATGAGTCCACTTTTGATCTAACAGTTTGGTCATGTTGTCTAATGTAAGACGATTACCTCAGCCAAGACTTCTGTTTCTGTTGAAGAATACGGAACGGGAACTAAGTGTGGATCATGATGGGGAGAGAGAGAGAGAGAGAGAGGGACACAAGCATGTATAGTGGTTCACCTTGCCCTTGAGGCAAGGCTACGTCCACTTAGATATTTCTACTATGAGTGAGGCCAAGTGACCTTTGTAGTGATACAAGTGAGAGGATCATGGATCCATCCTCTCTAAGAAGGGGTGGACTACCTTTTATAGCTAAAGGAGTCCCCTTCCATTTACATATTCTCGATGTGGGACAATAATACATATATTGTTTCTCTTGAAGCCTCTTGAAGATCATGGGAGGGTGGCCTCCCTACGAGGTACCGGCCGACCTCCACCATAGCGAGGTAGCTCGGGTGTCGGACTACCGAATGCATGTCGTGGTTGGCCCCTCCATGGCTTGTGGGCCCCGTACGAGGTCGTTGCTTATGCTTGGCGGTATGTGATATAGGCGGTATGTACAAGTTCCCCAAGTCCCCGAGTAAGAGGCGCTTCTTGGTTGGGGAGTTTAAATATGATGCCGCCAAGTATGAGTGATGACCTTGTTGAACGCCATACCCATACTAGTCCCCCAACTCCGTGAGCAAGAAGGGACTCTTCCGGGTCTTACGAAGTTTCCATGACAGGTTGGTGCCACGGGGCCTATCATCTAGCTAGTACCTGCAAATAAGAAGAGTGTACAAAGAGCATATTGAATGCGCTAGGGCAATCTAAGTGACATTTGAGTCAAATGCATCGAGGTGCATGAATGTTTATATGAGATGCATGTTACACATTGTGTGTATGCACGTATTATATATGTAGCGTTGACATACAACGTATAAGTTGGAAATGTATGGTTATGATAGTATAACGAAGTGCATATGATGCATAGATGTGTGATGAACACGATGACACATACATAATGATATGTATATGTTGTATGCATATGATGCATATGTGTTAGGATCGAGAGTGTTATTACTCGCCGAGTCCCCCAAGTTACGTAGTTAGTAAAACGAGAATTCGGACTTAGATTATGTTCAACGATACCGGTGAGGCTAAGAATGAAGCTCCGGTATCAAAGTAACTACTTGTCATACTAGCGAGACTATGGCAAGACCATGATAGTCCCCCGAGTATGAGTTAGAGGAAGGATCTCTGTGTGATGCCCCAGAAATTCGTATTTATTTTCTGAGGATTTTCCGGAATTTAATTAGTGGTTGTTGGAAGGTTTCGTGGCTCGTGGACGGAGCGGAAGTGTTTCGGATGAATTTTTATTTGAAAAGGATGACTTTAGGGGGGTTGCAAAGGTTGACTTTTGATACGTTGAGATTCTCCGAAAACTTCCTTCACGAAAGTTGTAGAGCGCGTCGATACGAGTTCGTGGACATGCGGAACGCGGAAATCGGAGTTCAAATGAGAAAGTTATGACCAGCGGAAGAAGTTTCCATTTTGGTATAAATAGAAGTTTCCCGAAAGAGAAACTTACTATTTTCATTTGGTTTCCTCTTCCGGAAACCCTCAGTTTTTCTCTCTCTCTTCTCTCTCGACTGATACCTTCGGTATCTGGGTTTTTCGACTGACCCGACCCGAACCCGGTATTCCGACCCGGTCGGAACTCCATTCTCCGGCGACCTCCGGCCTTGAAATCTGCACAGAACGGTTCGCCTCCCTTGTGCGGTCGTCTCTGTGGCAGCCTCTAGCGACGATTCACGGCGGAGGAGGTGCAGACGTAGGTTTTCCGACCCGACCGGAAAATGCAGCTCCGGCGACGGCAAGGCTTCGGGAGCTCAGAGCAGCCTCCTTGATCGATCTATGGTGTTTGTTTCGATCGATTTACGTGGAAATCGGTTCAACTCAGATTGGATTACTGTTCACAGTTTGTGAGGTAGTTTTCCATCCCTTATGCTTGTTTTCTAACTTCGAGCTAGTTATGAAAATTCACAAGCATGCTTAGATGAAGCTTTTTGATGTTGGGAGTTTTGTGGAATAATGAGTTTTTGGCCGGCGGCGGTGTGCCACCGCCTGTGGCGGCGTTCCGGCCATGTAAGGAACTGTTTCTGGTACTATATATCTTCTACTCGTCGATACGAGCGTTTTGATATATAATATGCAGATTTTGGAGTTCGTATGGATTTGTTATGATTTTCACCGTTTCATATCGGTGAATTTATTCAAGTCCTTGAGGATTTAAGCATCGGATCGACTTGTGGCTTGGACACATCGATCGTGGAAGTGTTCCGGAGACTTTGGGAGGTCTCGGATGTGGTTTCGCCTCGATTGGCGTCACCTTGGGAATTTTGGTTCGATTTAGGGTTTCGAACATTATTCCTTTTGATTCGTTAACTGAATCAGAGTTGTGTTTCCTTAGGTACTTGACGAAGTATTCTTTGGGCGGCTATTGTGATTGGCTGCTTTGTTCTGTATTGAAGACGTAGCGGGAGTTTCGAGGTGAGTAATCTCACAAGGTTCATTTACGAACGGAATACCTTTATCGTTTTCAGAGTTATAGATTTAACTGCAAACTATAGTTGATATTAGTAGGCATTCCTGAGCGGATGACTACATATATATATATTTACGTGAAATATATATGTTTTGGTGGTTTGTGGATTTATGAAAACAATAGGCATGAATGATGCGTTTTATTGTTTTGGGTTGTGGCTTTTGGAAAACAAATGATTATGGAATTGTTGAATTCGATTTGTTTTGAAAAGCGTTGGGATTTGTGTAACATTTTGGGTTATATTTTTTTTTGTTACCGTTGTAATCTAATGGTATTTTTTTTTTTTAAGGATTAAATTATGTTTAGTCCCTGTATTATGACACTTTTTTCGTTTCAGTCCCTGACATTCTCAATTAATCTGAAAAGTCCCTAACGTCAAAATTTCAGTCTGATTGGTCCCTCCCGCGTTAAATTAGGAGTTGGCCTTAGGTGAAATGTCCAATATACCCCTATGTTATTTCTTTTTCCTTTTTAATTTCTTTTTCTCCTTTTTTTTTTCTTTTCCTTTTTAATTTCTTTTTTTCTTTTTTCTTTTTAATTTCTTTTTTTCTTTGGGAGCTTCTATTCATACCTCCAAAGTTGACATGTCAGTTTCTAGGAGGGAAATTAGAATTTGGCTAAAAATTTGAGTCAATTAACCAGCGCGCCAGCATATTGAACCCTAAAACTCAGACAACATCAATTTCAGTACATTGTCTAAAACAGAGTAGCACAATAGACAACTAAAAAACTGTTGTGTGAATCAGATCAATCAGACAACATCTTTCACCAGGCATTGACTTAAAAGATATCAGACAACAGACACCTAAAGTAAAATAAAACAGTTGTGTGACTGAAAATAATCAGACAACAGCAAAAATAAACCATTGTATAAATGAACCTTGGACAACATCACATAATAACTGTTGTCTGAATTGACTCATTCAGACAACATCAAAAAAATCAACCATTGTCTGAAATGCTTTTGCACAAGAGCCAAGAAAAAACTATTGTTGGATTCAAAAACTTAGACGACATAATATTTCTTGCTGTCGTCTCATTATTTCAGACGACAGTTAAAATGTTTGCTGTCGTCTGATATGTGTTGTCTGATTCCGAAATTGGTGTAGTGACATTTGGACCTCCTAACTTAATAGACCTCCAACTTACTTTTATAGATAATGAATTTGCTAGCTAGACCTCCCTAATTTTCCCACAATGCCCATCATCCAATACAATCAATAAAAACTTCTTCTTTTACGTTCTATTCATACCTCCAAAATCAGTAGTCGAACCTCATTCAATTTTTGAAGATTTCGCAATCCTATTTTACCCTTCATACAATTAAGCTGCACAAAAAAAAAAAAAAATCTCTAGTTAGTAGTCAATGCAGTATTTTTCATTAAATCAATTGAATATAGAAGCACGTTGGTATACTGATATTTGAGATGTTTAGATATTACTCCCAATTCTCAAAATTTTTAATTAAATTGAGTTTTTGGATACAAAGTTTTCATCACTTAATTATGATTTACGTACAGTCGGTACAGATGCCCGTACTGAAATTAGTCATGGTGTTCCAAAGCCGGTCCAACATAATGCTCCTTAGCTTGGAGAGAGACACATATTTACTAATTGCTTCGAGTTGGAAAAAAAAGGCGCACGCAGCAATATAATAGGCAATGCACAGCTTAGAATTTTGCGAATTGCCTCATCGAAACATACTGTTTGTAAATGTAAGAAGAGACTTTTTTTTTTTTTGTCTGTGAGCTGTGACCTATTGGTTATCTAGGATAACCGATATCGTGGATGTCACAGTTTCAAACCTCACTGACATCATGGGAGGGGAGGGGTGGGGTGGGGTTAAAAAAAATTATAAAAAAAAAGTTTTATTTTTTTTTCCCTCTTTTGTGTCCTTATTGGTAATTTGGCATGAGTTGACAAAGTCAACTATAATTTGGAAAAAGAGAGGTACAAATACCAATTTTGGAGGTATGAATAGAAGCTCCATTTTTCTTTTTCTTCTTTTTTTCTTGTTCCTTTTTAATTTTTTTTCCTTTTTTTTTTTTTTTTTCTTTTTTTCCTTTTTAATTTCTTTTTTGCTTTGTTAATGCTCAAAGTCTGGCGGTAGCCAAACCTTCGTTTAACGCGGGTCCGGTGGGCGGACCGCTACTCTGTGGATTTGGTGATCTTCGCTAGCTGTCAAACGAAAGACAGGGCGTCAGAGGGAGACCGCGTTGGGCGGTCTTCACTTCTCCGATGCCTAAGTCAGTCAGTACATATAGACAGCATAACAATAAATGAGTAGTAAATGCATAATTAATGAGGAGAGAGGAGATAACCTCTTATAGGTGAGGAGGAGGCTGATCTTCTCCTTGTTTTCGATGTGGGATTGATGTGCTTCAGTCCCCAGCTTCAGGAGCTTCTGATGCTATCTTGGCACGGCGCGTGGCGGCGCGTCGGCAGTGATCCGAGGCTCAGGCTGTAGCTCGCTTGGCTGTGTATCTGTATGTTATTCCTTTGGCGGGAATTAGTACCTCTGGCGGTACAATGAGCGTAGCCCATTATAGCTAATTATGCTTGTGTACATACATGTACATTTGCAAGCATAATTAGCTATAATGGGCCACGCTCATTGTACCTATAAAGATGTTAATTCCAACCAAGGGAATGACATACGGATACACCGCCAGGCGGGCTACAATCTCAGCGTCGGATCACCCCCAGATCACCGCCGACGCGCCGCCACGCGCCGCGCCAAAGCATCATCAGAAGCTCCCAGAGCTGGGTACTGAAGCACATCAGTCCCACATCGAAAACAAAGAGAAGATCAACCTCTTCCTCACCTATAAAAGGTTCTCTCCTCTTTCTTCATTTAGGACGCATTCAATACTTACCTACTATTACTCTGTCTATAAATACATTGACTAACTTAGGCATCGGAGAGTCGAAGGCCGCCCAGCGCGGTCTCCCTCTAGCGCCCCCCTTTGTATTATATCTGACAGGTAGCGGAAGCTGAGAGCGTCACGAGTAGCGGTCCGCCCGCCGGACCCACGTTAAGTGAAGGATTGGCTACCGCCAGACTTTGAATGTTAACATTGGCGCCGTCTGTGGTAATCCTTGAACAAAAGGTCATCCCACCACATCCACCATGACTAACGGTAGCGGAGGAAACGCTGGGGAGCAGGCGGACCTATGCACCATCCCCCAACCCTCCGACCCAGCGGTAGGCGTTAACCGCTCACTATTCACAACCCCGGCGGTGAGGCAAATCCTAGCGGTAGCCGCCCGCCGGGCCAAGATCTCATCACTATGTACGAGCTGGCGCTGGCGGATCTTCATAAGGCAAACAGAGAGCGTGAGGAGGAGCGCACGCAGAAGGCTGAGGCCCAAAGACAGTTGGCTACGCTGATGGCACGTTTCAATAAACTAAAGAGGACGCTGGAAGCCACCGCCAATCCAGCACAGAGTGAGCAATCACGCAGCAGCAGGCGCAGTCGGCCCGGCACCGGCACGTTGATACCAGCGCCAGTCACGCAGATGCAGGTAACACCGGACCCACCTGAACTATTGGGGATGGGACCACCGCCCATCCCCCAGCTAATGTTGAAGCAGGTGGCAGAATCACTGCCGAACACCAACCGCTCGGAAGCCAGAGCAGGGACTAAGGACAATATGCCTGCTCCGGGGCGCGGGCAGGTACAACGGAGTACCCAAGCAGGCTCCGCCGGCAGTACAACCACCCAGATACTGGAAAGGATGCAGCAACTGGAACAAAGATTAATCCGGGCGGAGTCGGGCGCCCCGGCACCAACTCAAAACCCACTTTTCGCTTCCAGACCTGGACCCTTCACCGCTGCGATCCTACAGGCTATCAAACCAGCAGAGGCAAAAACCCCAAAGATGTCACATTACGGCGGCATGTCTGACCCCTTCGTCCACATGGACACCTTCAAGATAGTTACCAACAACAAGGGATTTGACGACGCCACCCTGTGCCACTTGTTCGGTGAAACACTAGATGGTGAGGCTATGAACTGGTTCTTCGAGTGTCCGCCAGGATCCATTGATTCATTCCATGCACTATCACACGCCTTCCTCTCTCGGTTCCTCTTGTTGTCCGCCGGACATCACAACACAGGTTAGCTTTTCAGCGTCAAGCAAGGGGCGGACGAATCACTGAAGGCATTCATCACACGATGGGGGACGGCAGCATCTCAGTGCCGTGATCTAAACAAAGCAATGGCATCGGCGGCCTTCAAGCGGGGACTCCTCAAGGGGCCATTCCTCTATCACCTCAATTACAATCATCCTAACGCGGCATATGACCACGTCATGAGTGAGGCGGTCATCCATGCCCAGGCGAAATTCATCACATATGGAGAAACCCCACCGCCACCAGCAACACCAACAAAGTCAACCCAGCCATCCTCCAGTCATCAGGAAACCGCTAATGAGACCCCTTCGGCACCGCCAACTGACAATAAGAGGGAACGTCAGCAGGATCACTGACGGCAATAACTACCGCCAATGTAATTCACTATCTACTGCCGCTATGGTGTCCCGCATACAATCAGTCAGCGGCACGAAGTTCAACGGGGAACTCATGTCTTTCACCGCCAACCTTGGCACCAAGATTTGGGTCTATCGCCCATCCCCAAACCAACGACCCACATTTGGGATACCGAACACTTTCGGTACTACTACTACTACTACGTATAGTCATGCCGCTACCCAGGAGCATCTTGACTTAGCTAAATTTTTGTTCAATATTTAGCTAAGGGAAGCTACCCAACGGGTACTACCCCACTTTTGTATCCGCTGACCAGTCAGCTATCAATGAAACGAGGAATTATTCAAACCATTGTTCCCAAGTCTAGCACCGAGGGCAACTGGCAACGCCAGTAATCGTTAGCGGACCACGTCCGCTACGTGGTGCACTTGGACCAATCTTAATTCCTTTAATGTTTCATCGATTGGCAAAAGAACACTACAAGTCAAAACTCTAGCGGTATAGACATCATCACAAGCACAACTTCGAAAACTTCATTCCATTGCAAAATATTTGTTACAAATTGTTATGCCTCAGCGGCTACAAAAAAAAGAGAATACAATGAAGGTTTCAGCATCAGGGGTTGCCCTCGGCATCTTCTGCTTCGGCATGCGGCGGCAGGATCGCGCGACTCGTCTGATCAGACCCTCGGGCTGTGGGACTTGGCGTCTGTATTGTGCCGTCCGCTCGGGTGTGCGCCGCTAGGAAGCCAGCACGCGACACCTCCGACTGGGTAGGAAGAGGAGTCTGCTGGGACCCTTCCGCCGGGCGTGCCCTACTTTCTCCGCTACCTGAGCGGGCACCTTCCGCGGGGGCGGGTACGACGCCTTTCTCCGTTGGGGAACTCTTCGCCGGCGGCACATCGGGCTGAGACTCTTTGACGAAGTCGATGGCGCCCTTCCGCCTCAGCAACTCTACATTTGCCATGGCACCGGCCTTCGCCGACTCCGTCAGCGCCTTCTTGTACTCCGCCAACTGTTTGAATGCTTCAACAGCGGTAGCAGCGGCAGTATTCCCTTCAGCCTTCAGGCGGGCGACCTCACCCTCCAGCCGCTTTACCTCCGTTATTTTGTCCTTTGCCGCTATCCGCTCCTGCAGCAGGGCGGCGTCCTGCTCCAACTTGCAGACGTGTTCATTACGGTCCAAGTCCCACTCGAGCGTCCGCAAAATCACATTCCGCCTTCGCCAGGCGCCGCTCTACATCCGCCAGTTTCTCCTTCACCTCCGCCAACTCCCTCTGGAGACATTGGATTTCCTCTCTGAGCTCCCCCTCGACCAGAGGCTGCTTTGACGCCGCCACAAACATGTCGTGCAGCCCCGCCGATATTTGACCAAACGCCGAGCTGTAGGGTGACTGATCAATGGTCGTTGGGCGCGAAATCCCCGCTAGGCCGCCGAACCCTAGCCGTTCACAGAGATGGAAAAGGAACTCACGCTCACCATCCGTCATAAACTCCGCATACGCGGCAAACGAATCCAGGTCACTGGCGGCGGGCGCCTCTCCCTCCACCACAGCAGCTTTCGAGGGAGCTGGACGGGCTTTCTTCTGCCGGCGGAACCCGACGATCTCCACGTCATCCCCTTCCTCCTCATCGGGGGAGTCGGGCTGCCGGCGTCTTCGCTGGGACATCTGTGTGTTCTCAGCAGCAGGCCCCGCTTCCTTCGGAGGCGGCCTTGCAATGGTAACGGTCCCCGCCGGCGGCACCGTTCTCTCCTTCTGTGGGCCGCACCTGTTGGAAGGCACCTTCTCTTTTTGGGGCGCGGCGGTTGCAGACCCTTTCTTCCCGCCAACCACTTGGGCCCCCGCCTGAACGACAGGCAGGCCGTCGTCACCAAGGTGAGAGTGGAGCGGCATTGGCAGCACCACAGGAACCTCGGACTGGCTTACCGCCAGGGTCTCCGGGTTCACCACGGTCTTCTGGGCCGCCAGACCCTCGGCATACATCGTCTCCAGGAAGTTGTCAACCTCCGCACGATCCATCGCCTTCTCGAAGGCCTCGCGGCTCGACTTATTCCCTGGCGGAGTTTCTAAAAAAAAAAAAAAAAATGTCAGTCTGGGACACTTGGATCTAGGGAGCGGTGTGGCGGACATTTCTTACCAATGGCGCGAGTTAGCTGCTGGCCAACCAGTAACTCCCAACCGGTCAGAAGTCGGAAGTCCAGCAGGTTACGATTCCACCAGCAACCTCTGATCCGTGCTACGCGACACTCCTCCTCGCGCGTTAGGTTGTACCGCAGTCCCGCTGCACAAACACATCGATTAGTAAAAGTACATCTGCAAATACAGGAACCCGCCAGCTACGTTCGGCGGAAACTGGTTACCAACCTCGGATTGGTTGGAACTCCGACTTAATCCTAAACGACGACCCTTCCTCGTTCGCTCGAGCCTGATACTCCCACCCCTCTGTGGCGACGCAAAAGGTCCCCCGCCAGTAGGACATTGAATCCCTCAGATTCTCGATCAGCTTGGGCGCTCCCTGGCGGTGGCTCAGGTTCACTTGCCCTCTGCAACCCCGGCGCTTCACGTAGACCAGCTCGTAGAAGTGGAGCACTTCCGCCACAGTAGGCCCCTCGCACCCGGACAACCGCCACAGTGAGTTCATCGCCAGCATCAACCGCCACATGTTGGGGCAGATCTGACCAAAGGCAAGGCCAAACTCGCACACCAGGATTTGGAGATTTGGCACCAGCGGAAGTGTCACTCCTTGGCGGAATATCGCCTCATGCACGGCCGCAAACCCCTCTGGAAGAATCGACGCCTTCTGATCTACAGTCGGCGGGCGCAGCTTCACCGAGCCCGGCAACCGGAACGTCTGCTTCATTCGAGTGACGGCGGCGGCATTCATCCGCCCTCCTGCCTCGTCAACGGCGATGCCATCCTGGAGGAACCACGCTGACTCAGCATTCTCCCCAGCTGTTTCTTCTTCCCCGGCGGAGCCGCTGGCAGCGCTGTGGCTTGCCAACCGCTCATCGCGCCTAACTTTGGCCGCAGCGGCCTCACCCGCCCTAGAACTTTCTGGACGTGGACCACGACCCATGGCTACTTCCCAAGGTATGGTATGTAGCGGCTCAACCTCTAGCGGTTCTGGCAGTGAGGTTCCTGCATGGGCAGACGGACGCAACGAGTCAATAAATATCCTATCCGCCGCGCTGAACGACACGTCAGACCCGGAATCCTCACTGCTCGAAATCTCTATGACGTTAGCCATCCCAAACCCTAAAACTCACACCAGTTAGCACAAACACAGATCTAGCCTATTCTTACATCAGTCATAGCCAAGAACATCAAAAACAATTTACCCAGAAAATGCCAAAATAAGAGCAAACACTCGGCCCAGATTCGACCATCTAACAAATCCCTAAACGCCAACTCTCTGCCAACCACCATAACCCCCCCCCCCCCCCCCCCCCCCCAAATCTCACTTCACACCTCAGAACACGCCAAAGAAGAACAGAAATCCTCCCTAAAAAAAAAAAACCAAAAACAACAAAACCCAGAAGATAGCAGATCCAATGAAACAGGGAAAAAGGGATTCCAGATACCAACCTCGATGGTGAAGCCTACGATAGGATGGTGCACAATAATCTTTGGAGGGCGAGATCGTCCTTTCTCCGAAAACGATATCTCCACGCTCCGGCAACCTCTTTCTTCAGTCTCGGACGAGCAGAGCAAGAAGACAACGACTGTGAGTTTGAAGCTTTTACCAAAGTGTCAAACCTCGCTGAGTTCCCCCCCCCTTTTATGTCAACATCAGAGCGTTCTCAGCCATCCGCTAAAAAAACGACATCACACACCAGCCGTACACATGTCGTGGATCTCCACTTACACTCTGGATCAACTGAGGCGTCGCCTCGGTTACGGAATCCATAATTACTATCATTGATGGCGAGAAGACGGCCAGGCTTAGGAGACAAGCCTCCGCACGCTAACCCTCTGCGGGTTAGACACGTGTCAACCACCATCAGACAAAACGTCTGGTGGAAGTAGCCACTTCGGATGAATTCACCAATCGTCAGAAGTCTCCGCTGAGCGAAACCCCGCCAGCGGAACTTCTCCCTTGTCATATTCCAAGTGACGAAGTCTCCGCTGAGCGAAACCGCGCCAGCGGAACTTCTCCCTTGTCATCTTCCAAGTGACGAAGTCTCCGCTGAGCGAAGCCCCGCCAGCGTAACTTCTCCCTTGTCACCTTCCAAGTGACGAAGTCTCCGCTGAGTGAAACCCCGCCAGCGGAACTTCTCCCTTGTCAGCTTCCAAGAGACGAAGTCTCCGCTGAGCGAAACTCCGCCAGCGGAACTTCTCCATTGTCACCTTCCAAGTGACGAAGTCTCCGCTGAGCGAAACCCCGCCAGCTGAACTTCTCCCTTGTCACCTTCCAAGTGACGAAGTCTCCGCTGAGCGAAACCCCGCCAGCGGAACTTCTCCCTTGTCACCTTCCGAGACGAAGTCTCCGCTGAATGAAACTCCGCCAGCCGAACTTCTCCCTTGGCATCCTGCAAGCGGGGCATCTTCCGCTACACACACCTAGCGGAACCCCTTGTCATCTTGCAAAGCTGCGTACTTTGTTCAGCGCGATATCCCTCAATAAAATACCGCCAGGCACGTCTTCTGGTTGCTGCTTCCTGCTACAGTCAGCGGGGGGATACCCGCCAGCGGCGGATCCCGAGGCCACGCCTCACTCTGACGACGATCGCCACTCGGCGTCACGATCAGACAGTCCCTACGGGACACGGGGACTTGTGTCAACAGTCTAGGGCGGCCCTGATCAGGCACGTTGACCCCCGTCACTTGGGTGCTAAAGATTGGGCTCGCTACCCAACACCCTCTGCTCCGCGCAGCTCCCCCTCAACAAACAATTTGCAGACCATCCGGAGGTCTATCTTAGCCGGGGAGTGGGGGACTCCCTGGGGGGCCTAGCAGGGGCCCACCCGAAAGGGTATAAAGCGTTTGCTCAGTAAATCCCATGGTTGACAACGCACTGACGCTAATTATGCTCTTGCAAGTCTAGCGGAAGAAAACGCTTCAAACCGCCGAACAACTCCCCAACCAAGATTGCCCTCCTTGACTGGGGACTTGGGGGACTTGTACATACATGTACATTTGCAAGCATAATTAGCTATAATGGGCCACGCTCATTGTACCGATAAAGATGTTAATTCCAACCAAGGGAATGACATACGGATACACCGCCAGGCGGGCTACAACCTCAGCGTCGGATCACCCCCAGATCACCGCCGACGCGCCGCCACGCGCCGCGCCAAAGCACCATCAGAAGCTCCCAGAGCTGGGTACTGAAGCACATCAGTCCCACATCGAAAACAAAGAGAAGATCAACCTCTTCCTCACCTATAAAAGGTTCTCTCATCTCTCCTCATTTAGGACGCATTCAATACTTACCTACTGTTACTCTGTCTATAAATACATTGACTAACTTAGGCATCGGATAGTCGAAGGCCGCCCAGCGCGGTCTCCCTCTAGCGCCCCCCTTTGTATTATATCTGACAGGTAGCGGAAGCTGAGAGCGTCACGAGTAGCGGTCCGCCCGCCGGACCCACGTTAAGCGAAGGATTGGCTACCGCCAGACTTTGAATGTTAACAGCTTGTAAATGTACATGTATGTACATGCTTTTTCTTCTTTTTTTCTTGTTCCTTTTTAATTTCTTTTTTTCCTTTTTTTTTCTTTTCGTTTTGCCTACTTTCTCCTTCCTCAACCCACCAATCCCATTCCGATCAAACTCCACAATCCATCTGTTTCTCTCCCCAAATTGAAACCAAACCCAGCAAAGACCTAGCTTGGCGGTACAGAGATGGACATCGAGCAAAAGCAAGAGGCTAGCAGCTGATCGATCACTTCTTCACCTTCTCTGAAGCCATCTCCCTCTGTTAGGATCCGCCCTCGCCTCCATCGTCGCCGACGCCATCTCTCAAACATAAGCATATCCCGACGTGGCGCTACCGATGCAGGAAGATACGATGGTCATTAAAAAGGAAAAAGAAAAAAGAAAAAAAGGAAAAAAAAAATTAAAAAGGAAAAATGAATAATAAAAAAGCAAAAAAGAAATTAAAACGGAAAAAGAAAAAAGAAAAAAAGGAAAAAGAAATAACAGAGGGGTATATTGGACATTTCACCTAAGGCAAACTCCTAATTTGACGCGGGAGGGACCAATCAGACGGAAATTTTGACGTTAGGGACTTTTCAGATTAATTGAGAATGTCAGGGACTGAAACGAAAAAAGGGTCATAGTACATGGACTAAACATAATTTAATCATTTTTGTAACCTCTGCAAATGTTGATCTCCAGTCGTCAGATCCATTTCAGTATCATAAGCAACGGTCCAGATCTGTGGACCGTTGCATTCAAGTATGTAAAGTAGCCCAACAGCTACACGCCACGTTGCCGCATCACGCCACTAAACGACAAAATAACGGCTGCTACGCGCCTGCAGTCGTTGTCCCCGCTAGATGACAAGAAAGTGGCCTTCAATTCCCCCCCATGGCGCGTCTCCCCGAGCTTCTTCTTTTTGGGCCAGGCTGGCATCTTGGGTCACGGGCTCAGTCACCCTCCTACCCGAGTTCGTGACCTGAGCCTCCCACTGTGGTTTTGCCCCAACACCGGTGGAATCATGAATAGTGACAAAATGGTGACCCAGCTGCTGCTTTTGACGTGGTGCCCGGGCAATAGGATGGCCGGTGAACTTGCTCTTACAGGAAGTCTAACTACGTTTTCAGAAGCAAGGGTGGTGCCACATTGGAGTCCAGTGGGTCCCGTGCCGTAGTAATTTTATAGATAGTTTAGTTAACCTTGCTAGTCTAGTGCAGTGGATGGCTGATGAGATAGCAACATGAAGGTCATGGGTTCGAGTTCTTTTTTCTGTTGGTCTGAAATAGTTATTGACCAATATTGACCAATTGCATTTGACAATTTATAAGATATCATTTTGAGTTTTATTTTTTATGAAGTTTTGATATTTTGTGAAATGCGTTTTTTAATTTTTTATTCTTCTTATTATGGAGTTTTGATTTGTTGTGTGCCCCACTTGAAATCTAATCCTGACTCCGCTACTGTTTAGAAGGAAGAGATATTGAAGGCCTTTTGGTTTGCCCTTCTGTGTAGATTCAAATCATGCAAGGGGAAGCAATCATAGTTGGGAAACTGGTTGAAGCGAATAAGATATGTCTACATCTCTAAATCTATGAACTTCCAGGGAGTGGGAAGAGGAAGCTATTACAAATTAACCTACGTGAAACCGCTCAGATTATTCTGCATTGCCTTCCAATAGGCTACAAAATGAAGCATGCATGGCAGCGAGAGGCCAGAGTTACCATTATGTTTAAGATGATTGAGCAAGCGTTACATCTTTAATCGACAAGGTTCCAGACTGGTCGACATCAAGAGCTTCAAACTCCTTCATTACAAGTCTGACATCTTCTTGGTTAATCTTTCCCATCTCTTTGAGTTTATATATGACAAACTCAGCAGCCCTATGAAGAAGGAAGGAGGACAAAACAATCAGTTATATATCCAACCGTATAGAAGCCTAGTTAAGAAATTATCAGCAAATGCCAATTAATAGTGCAAAAAAAGAGTTTGGAAAGACATTTAACCTACCCAACAAGCCCATCATCATCAAGATCAGCTGCCTCCAAATCAACTTTGGTAACTTCACGAGTAAGAACCAAGTTAACCAATGCCTTTTGTCTATGCTGGGTGTTTAGCTCAGCTATGTAGAGGAAAAACTGAGCCAAACAGGTGGTACTTGCCAATATCCAGAACACTGCAAAAACACGCCCGGCTTCAGTTGAGAAGCTCTTATCTCCATATCCCAGGGTTGTGATGGTGGAACAAACGCAATAAAATGCATCCACAAGGTCGAATTTCTCAACTTTAACTAGGAAGATCGTGCCAGAAGCCATAAGAACCAAAAGAAGGATAAAGACCTTAACACATTTGTACCTCACACTCTTAGGCTCGACTTCTTTATGGACTTCAATTGGACCAAACTTCTGATGCCCATGCAGGGCTTTGTTAAGCAACATTTCTTGCCTCTCTACCAAATAGTCTGCTGCTTTGCTCAAGATCAATGCGACAAGAGCCATTCCTGCAAAGACAAAAGCACAAGCCAGTAGTTTCGCTAGTGTGCTGTTGGGCACTAGGTCTCCATATCCGAGAGTAACCATGGTCACAACACAGAAATAAACAGCATCAAGAACTGCATTTGTCTTGTCTCCCTCGAGCTGGTGCCTGACGAAGTAGAAGCACATAGTTCCCACTCCTAAGTAGACAGTCAAGAATATAGCTACTTTAACAAAACTCAAGTGCATAACGGATTGAGAACGTTGTTGAACTGCGGCAACGCATTTTGCCTCTACGGGTCTGTAATTAGCAAGAGGGGCACTTCTAGTACGACGATATATTCTACTCTTTGGACCATGACCAATATTCCTTGCATTTGTTTGAGCTGAAGGATCTCTTAGACCTGGACGCAATGATGGTCTCATTCTATTGATATCCATAATGAAGATTCAGCAAATTATAGACCCCTGCATAGCCAAGATGTCAAAAAATGTACCTCAAATCACACACTAGCTAGTTCAGCTTTGAGTTTCAATCTTTAATCAACTATTTCCCACTACCAGCAAGCATACAAATCAGTCTATGAGCATTGTTCGAAACTCAAATCAAGAAGGCATCATGGTTCGATTGCAATGATCTTCTTGAAAGGAAAATGCAATATTTATCTTTGTTCTAACTAATCCAATTTTCCTAGGAATTTATGTTTACACAGATGAACAGAACAGGATCAAAACAACATGTATACCAGTACCAACTAAATCTAAAGCAATTAGCAAGAACAGAATGAAAATGAAAAACATGAACAAAGCTCTCACCTTTTTCTAAATCAGAATGGCCGCGTGTACAATTTTTTCTCTGTCTGTCAGTTCACTTGAGTCCAAAGGTCCAAGTTTATGATATAACGCGTTCCCATACCACCGCAGAAGTTTTTGTGGCAGGGTGTGATCCGTGTGCCACGTGTCGGATGAAACGCACTTAACTTTATTAGTTTGTGCCAAAAACAATAACTGTATTCGTCAACAAAAATATCTTGCACACATTCTATCCAAAAAAGGAAAAAAAAAAAAAATATCTTGGACACACTGTCGACAACTTTTTTTTTTTGTTTTTTGAAAAGGAATAATACTAGTATATTGAGCGATGCTAAAGTGCATCAAAAGTATAACAAGAAAAATCAAACCTAAATGCATAAAAGCATCTAAACTGAAAAGTAAAAAGAACCGAATCAAATATCAGGGTGCGTTGAACTACACTACATAATTCTTTGAAATTATGAGATTTGCAATAGTAACTGTGATAAGAATTGGTGATATGACCACTTGGAAGAGGTGATTCGCCACTGAGAAATCGAAGTCGACCAAGAGTGTCAAATATTGTAACTCAGCTGCTAAAGTCGCAAGAACAAGATCTATGAAGATTTAAATTTTTTTCTCAAAAAAAAAAAAGAACAAGATCTATGAATCTGGGCCCCAAATCCAATGACAATGGTGAGTCGTAGCCAATGAAAAACCTAAATCCATACTTGAAACCATGACCGACCTGGATCCCATATTTGAATATGAAGAGGACCCAATGAGGCAATGAACCTGGATCCAAAGCCAATACACGACATGACACACCACTGCTAATTGGAACCCACATGGTCTTGCCACTATAAGCACCATCCCAACCATAGTGAAAACCAAACCCCGGCCGGTGGCAATTGTATAACCCATTTAAGACCATATCTGAATAGCTGGAACTCATCTCAGAGCGAACCACCAGTAGAACTAATGATTGACGTCACACAGTTGCTTTGAGACGACGCCTCCTAGGTCAAAGCCCACAGACAAAGCAAATTGTACTAATACGAGCAAAGCAAACCTACAAAGAGAAGAAGAAGGAGAACCATAACACCCGAGCAGTGGCGGACGTAGAACTTTGTTTAAGTGGGATAAAAAGAGATGAAGAAGGACCACCACACCAATTAACGTTGCTTATATTTTCATTCAATGTATTTCCTTGCAAATGAAGATATAATTAGTACATTTCCCAACACAGTTCATTTGCAATCTATTATCCCAATATAGAAAAACATCAATACACTTTCTGGCAAAACAAGCAATTAAATTGGAAAACATAGTTACGCTTCGAATTCCATATATGTAAATGAAAATCCAGTTGCAATCCAATCTTCCAGCATGAAAGACAAAGCAAAGTTACAAACTTAAACAACGAATCCTATTAGTGAACAAAATCTTGTAGTAGCGGAAAGAAAAAGAAAACATGGTTGATTATGATCGAATTCATGAACCTAGTAGTTCATAAAATCCTCTAAATTGGAAATATATCTAAGGGGAACAGCTAATTAACATGGACAACAAAAAGAAGCTAGCTCCATTACACACACTTGGAGTTGAAAACTGAAGACTCAATTGCAGACTGAGATGTGGGTGAATCTTCATTTATCCATGATTTCATTTTATAGAAACTGCATAAATAGCAGAAGCTTCATGTTTTAGTGTTTTACTATGGAGAAGCAGTTTTTTTCTTTTTTCTTTTCTGTTGAGACAGTTGTATGTGGTCTGGGGCAAAACAATGTAATAGGATCAATATGTGAAACTCATTCAACAAAAACAAACATTGCACTAGGGGCCAATACTCCTACTCGTCCCTGCGTGCATCCGCCAATGCAACTAAAGGACCTGGAAGGCAACCAACGGTTCGAGATCGCGACCAAGGGATTACAAGGAAAATGGCACCCTGATACATCATTTGCGGCAGCAACAGAGGAGTGCCTGATGCTCAGGTGTGGGCGAGGTTGAGTGGCCACCGCTTGCCTATTGCCAGGGTTTAGAGAGCAAATTTTTTTACCTTCAAACAATCTATTGACCAGAAGCAGATATGAAAACAGATAAAACAGACGCCAAACTATGAGCAACAACATTAGTTTGCCTAGGGACATACAGAAAAAGAAACTAGTGAGAAGCGTAAGGGCATGTGTAGTTCTCGGCCTGAAACATAATATTCAATCTCAATTTCAGCCCAAGGACATTCACACCCGAGATAAAATAAAAAAAAAAGGTTTCTTCTATAGAAGAGCGAAAAATACAGTTTAAAGTAACTTGATCATGCATGTAATTCAGTCGTTCTCGAGTAGGTAAAATCCCATGGCAAGCTATCCATATATAGATTTGGTCTTACGGGGACCTTGGTAGACCAAAGAGACTTCCAAACAGGAGAGGCTGGATGAGCCAAAGTATGAACAATGTCACTGAAAGCTAAGCTGTAAGCATTCTTGATGAAAAAGATACCCTTACTATCAAAGTGTCCAATCACTATATATGGAGGAATCTAAACAATCAGAAGAATATAAGCAATCATTTACACCTCATCAAGGCGGAAAAAGAGAATCTAGGCACTGCAAATCCCATTCACCAGAAACAGGAGAAATCAGTGAACTTACTCACCGATCAGACTGCAAACCTAATGTAGGATTAGACGACGGCGACTGAGAGGGTCCTGCCAAACTCGGAGTGAAGTATCATCCCAACTTGCCACCTCACACCACCCATTATCACTTTTCTTGCTGTATGGCTACTCTGCTAATAACCATAGGAAGAGGCTGAAGTTAAATGGACCGTCCAGAAGACTGAGTGGATATACCGAGCCATATATATCCGAGTAATTAAGAACTTAGGATCGAGATATTCGTGTAAAACTGTCTAGCCAGCAGAGCTAAATTATGAGCATGAAAGTTTCGAAAGCCCATACCAGCTTCATCCCAAAGCAAAAAAAAAAAAAAAAAGGAAGTTTACAGTTGGACTAAAAGGAACATAAAATATAACAATTGGTACAAACAATGAGTAACAAAATACAAATCATGATCAGTACAAGGCTTACAATAAGTCATAACTATTTTGAATAGGGAAGAGATATTGAAGTGTTTTTGGGTGTGGCTCTGTATATGATATGAACAAGGGTAAGCAATCATAATTGAGAAACTTTTTAAAGCCAAATAAGTTTAGTGATTATCTATCTATGAACTGTCAGGCACCCATTGGGGTAGGGTGAAGCTATTACAAACTTACATGAAACTACTCATATTATTCTGCATTACCTTCTAGTAGGTACAAGTGAAACATCAGAGCATCAGGCCAGAGTTAGCTTTATGGAGGAGGTGATTGAGCAAGTGTTAGATCTGAAACCGACAAGGCTCCAGACTGATCAACATCAAGAGCATCAAACTCCTCCATTACAAGTCTAATATCTTCTTGATTAATCTTCCCCATCTCTTTGAGTTTATATATGACAAACTCAGCAGCCCTATGAAAAAGGAAGGAGGATGAAAACCATCAATTATATGTTATATACCCAATCATAGAGACCTTGATAAGAAACTATAATCAAATAAGTAAACAGAAAATAGGCCAATTTATAGTGCAAAAAAGAGTTTCAGATAACATTTAACCTACCCAACAACCCCATCATCATCAAGATCGGCTGCCTCCAAATCTACGTTGGTCATCGCACGAGTGAGAACAAATTTAACCAGTGCCCTTTGTTTATGCTGGGTGTTTAGCTCGGCAATGTAGAGCAAAAACTGAGCTAAACAGATAGTACTTGTCAATATCCAGAAAACCGCAAAAACACGCCCAGCTTCAGTTGAGAAGCTCTTATCTCCATATCCCAGGGTTGTGATAGTGGAACAAACGCAATAAAATGCATCCACAAGGTCCAATTTCTCAACAGTAGCTAGGAAGATCGTGCCAGAAATCATAAGTACCAAAAGAAGGATGAAGACTGTAATACATTTGTACCTCATATTATTAGTCTCAACTTCTTTAAGGACGTCAGTTTGACCAAATTTCGGATGCACATGCAAGGCTTTCATAAGCAATATTTCTTGTTTCTCTACCAAATAGTCTGCTGCTTTGGTCAAGATCAATCCAACGAGAGCCATTCCTGTGAAGCCAAAAGCACAGGCCAGTAGTTTCGCTAGAGTGCTGTCAGGCACTAGGTCTCCATATCCGAGAGTAGTCATTGTCACAATACAGAAATAAACAGCATCAAGAATTCCATTTGTCTTCACTCCCTCGATCTGGTGCCTGACGAGGTAGAAGCATATAGTTCCCAATCCTACGTAGACAGTCAAGAATATAGCTACTTTAACAAAACTCGGGTGTATAATAGATTCAGAGCGTTGAACTGAGTCAATGCGGTTTGCCCCTAGAGGTGCATGCTCAGCAAGAGGAGCACTTTTACAACGGCGAAATCCTCTACTCTTTGGAACATTCTTTGTCTTTTTTTGAGGTGAAGGATCTACGAGCCCTGGAAGCAAGGACTCTCGAATCCCATTCCTATCCATAACGACGAACGACTCAGCAAATTACAACACCTGCATAGCCAGAAACCTCACCTCAATTCAACAATAACGTTTCAGCTTTATGTTTCAATCTTGAACCAATTAAACACCACTACTAGGAAGCATATAAATCAGTTCATGCAATTCTCCATCTTTTCTATACCCAATGAAGATTCATCAAACTAGTAAATTTTTAAGCAAATTTCAATTCAGAAAGATTAACACAAACAGTAAGACTAGAATTATATCAGCACCATCCAAATTTTAAACGAGTAGCAGGAACAAAATGTCAATTTGAGTAACTTGACTGACGGAATAAGTTCCAAGGTGAAGAGGCACTTTACCAGAATAAGTAGGAGGTTTAATTTTCTGGACGATGTGGTCGTTCCACTCCCATCGCTAATGCTTCTTGTAACTATCACGTCGTCGTGCTTCAGGAATAAGGCAGATTCCAGAGTCTTAGATTTCGCAGAAAAAGGCGGAACGTGGCAGTGTGCGATCAGTGTGGACGTGTCGGTCCCCAAATGTAAGGAAAATGTGAACTATACCACTTTATTTATCTATTTTATCTTTTACTAGCCTTCTTGCAGTTTGTTTTTAGAAAATATTTTTTGCAAGTTAATTACTATTAAAAGCAAAATTTGTATTCCCTAATTTACAATTTAATAGTCATTATTATTATTTTTTTTTTTAGGGGGAGGACGTCAAGTTTTTTTGTTTTTGACTTTAAATATCTCCTCCAATTTCAAAAAAATTTCCATTAACGCTCGAAGAAGAATGGAGGGAAAGCGGTCAAGAGGGAGGGCACAGCCCCGTCCCCGCCATTTGCTTACGAAAATCAAAGGTTCGTTCGCAATTCTAATCCAAATCATCTTCTTCGTCTTCTTCATCTTCCGCTCATTTCTAATCGCCAATTTCATCTTTTGTTGCCCAGAATTTACTCGAGCTCTTGTGAGAGATCTCAGCGACGGCCGGTCACCTGAGATTCTCATCCATCGCTTCCGAAATTACTGCTCCAATCCCTCCGCAAATTGGTTCAATTCTCAGCTTACTCTCTCCATTTTCGTTTATAGCTTCAGAATTTCTCAAGTTTTCACAGCAACCTCGTTATTTTTCAATTTTTTTTTTACCCTACATGTTTGTGGAAATGAACATTTTACCCTAATTTAGTAAAACTTCTAGTGATGCTTAAGCTTTTGATGCTTGTTTGGGGCCAGTAAGCTCCGATTAGATCCAACACATCCGAAACTTTTTTGCTATGAAAAGACCATGTACAGTATTAGTAATACAAAATTAGTACATTGTTGTGCACAGCTATTGTAGCTCTGATTTGCCGAAAGGGAAGGAGACGCTCACACTTCGTAAAGAAACCCATGTTCGTAGATTAGGTAGGTTATGGTTGCTCTTGCTTTGGAAATGACTCTTTTCATGTTTTATGTCTAGGATTATGATTTTGTTCTTAATATATAAGCAAACAGCTATTGATTGGAAGTGGAATAAGTACTCAGCTTACAAGTTTGATTGTCAGCAAGCGAAATATCATATGTGTTCCCGTCGTTGATAGTATGAGAACATAAATCAAACTATTTAATGCATGAGATATTGATTATGTGGTTCATCAATCTATTTCAGATGTTCTGCTTAGGGTTCTTGTAATTGTTCAGCAACTTCTGCAAGAAAACAGACATGGGTCTAAGAGAGATATCTATTACATGCACCCTTCAATATTTTCAGGTGAATATGAGTGACTGTGCTTTTTCAATGTCAAACCATGAATTTACTATTTAATTGACAAGATATAGTTCATATTCTTCTTTGTGAATTAAGTGACCTTGTTATTAATACATTACATTAGGCAACTTGTCATGGGTGGGGATATTAAGGCCTAGTGCCTGGTGCTGAGATATTGTGGAGAGCATAGTATGTAATTGGAAATTTAATGTGCATTATGTTCTCCACCTCTCTAAATAAGTTATTCTCTGCTTCATTGACAATGCAGATCAGTCAGTTGTAGACCGTGCAATCAATGACATATGCATCCTTCTGCAGTGTAGTCGCCACAATTTGAATGTGGTGGGTACTTCTATCGTTGCCTAAACTACTTTCATGGCTTTTTTGTGTATATGAAAGTGCTCTGATGACTTGAATAGTTATATATGGTTTTGGCCAAAGAAAAGAAACAAGTTGTATATTGTGATGTTAGCCTGAATGACATCTAGGTTGAGTAATGTTTTTCAGTTTTTGTATGATCAGTAGGAGTATTCTCTGTCCTTAGATGTCCATACAATGTTCTTTATAATTTTATAAGGCTTTGTACAGATTTTGTGGTATTTACTTCATGTTGCTTCCTTTTTGCAGGTGTCTGTAGGAAAGGGGTACGTTTGAAAACTTTTGCTTGATTCTTTGGGGACAAGAGGATGATACAGTACATCACTAATTGATTTTGCAAAACTATGACTAATGTACTTATCATTTATGCTTATAATGATCTTAGTCTGTTAAATACATCATTAATGTTGGGTAATCTGCTAGCTTCCTATGGTAGCAATGGCACACTCTGTTACATCAGTGTGCTTTTTTCTTTTGGTCTGAATTGGTGCAGTACTTTTCAGCATTTCTCAGCGTGTAGTGTTGGTGAAGTTAACAATTTTACACCATGATCAGTATTTATGCGCTGCTCAAGTCATAATACTAACTGAACTGTTTATCTCATCATAGGTTGGTAATGGGCTGGTTAAGGTTCGCAGAGGCTGGAAACATGTTTGATTGCATAAATAGACCAAACACTGTAAGAATGGCTCATGGTCTTTTGTTTCTCATTCATGAATTGATTTAATGGCAGCATTGTCTTTAGCTGTGTTTGAACTTTGAGATTTTGCATCTGGTTCACATACAGGCTTACCCTGTTCCAGTTCATGTTGAAGAGGTCAAAGGTATCCAGATGCTTAAGAATTTAAGAGAGAACAGTTAAAAATTTCCATGCCTAATACATTGCAAATGCGTTGCTATTCACATAATCAAGCTTAAGTGCTATCTTAGAGTAAAAACATTCTGAGACCTTTAATTGTAACCTGCAGATATTGTTAGTGTTGCCCAGTACATACTTGTTGTGGAGAAAGAATCAGGTAATTAATGTTTTTTTTATGACCCTTATGCTTTAGGTGGATAGTATTTGATATCATAGTCTCTTTATCAACAAACCATTACATTTTATCTTTTACCTACAGTTTTTCAACGATTGGCAAATGACCAGTTTTGTAACACAAACCACTGCATTGTCATCACTGTAAGCATGCCCCTTAGTCTTATCGATCCTCTTCTGGAAAATAACTTTAATTCATCCTTGAAACAGCCTTTTTCATATTGTGCTCTTTTTTTTCCTTGTAGGGATGTGGATATCCTGATATTTCCACAAGAAGGTAAAGTCCTTTTACAATTGTTAAATGGGAGCAGGGAGTGCCTTTCTATGCTGTTTGCATTTGCCTTTCCCTTATGTCTATTTACTTTATAAACCTTCTGTTGATATTTTCCAGGTTTTTGGGGCTCCTTGTTGATACTTTACATATCCCTGTCTATTGCTTGGTAGATTGTGATCCCTACGGTTTTGACATCTTGTCCACATATCGGTTTGGTTCTCTGGTTAGGCCTCCTGATCAATCTATGAACTTGTTCTCTAAGTTAACAAAGTTAAGGTGCATGTGAACTGACAAGAAATACTGCATGATCAATTTTTTTTTATAGGCTTTTAGTGTGTTGTAATTAAAACCAAGTTATTGTCCAACTTTATTAACCCGTTTTGTTCTTATGCAAGCAAATGGCGTATGATGCAAAATTTCTACGGGTCCCCGAGATAATCTGGCTTGGAGCCTTCCCTTTGGACTCGGAGAAGTACCATCTTGCACACCAGTGTCTCCTTCCTTTGACTGCAGAAGGTGAGAGAGATGGTGCTTTAGATTGGCATTGCAATTTTTGTAACCATTCTGAGGTTTCCTTATATCTTGTCAGACAAGAGGAAAACTGAAGCCATGTTACAGAGATGCTACTTAGAAAGAGAAGTGCCACAGTGGAGGTAAGACTAATATTAACTTTATTATTTCATCTCTAATATGACAGGATTAAATCTTCATAAATTTCTGCTGTGTTATTCTTTTCCGATGAAAGATTGGAGCTACAGTTGATGCTGGAAAGAGGCGTGAAATTTGAGCTAGAAGCATTGTCTGTGCATGAACTTTCCTTTTTGTCGACCGAGTACATACCATCAAAAATTCAAGGTGGATTGCTCATCTAACATCTGCTTAATCTGTATGTGCTAGCTTATCAGTAAAATGAAATGATTGGATATCTGTAGAGCATGATCAACTTTTTTTCACTATAATCATCGCTACGGGAGTCCTGGGACAAGCAATGCTCCACAAACAAAATGGCTAAGAGCCTTAGAAATTACTCTTATAAATTTTCAATTGTTCTATGGTGAATATCATTGTTACGTTTTTTTACATGAAATAGCAGCAGCTGATTGTTGCATATGCAGAATGAAATAGTAGCCCTACATCCTTAAAACAATCCCATATACCAGTTCTTTCTTGTCTGAATCGATTTTTTATAACCCGAAGTCTGCCTTGTGTAGTAAGGTAGAAAAAGAAATAAAAGGTAGTCCAGCTGTCATTAATTTGCAACAGCTATAGGTAAATCTAATTGTAATTCTTTGAACAAATTACAGCTATTAAAAAGAATGCTTTTATGGTGAATACCATCATTCTTACGTTTTTTACATAAAATAGCAGCAGCTGATTGTTGCCTATGCAGAATGACATGGGCTGTAATCCCGTACACTAGTTCTTTCTTGTCTGAATCGATTTTCGATATATGATATATATGCATGTATAGATGTTTATAATGTGGGGGTAAGACAACCCAAACTCCATCTTGTGTAGTAAAGGTAGAAAAAGAAATAAAAGGTAGTCCAACTGTCAGTAATTTGCAACAGCTATAGGTAAATGTAATTTTTAATTCTTTGACTGAATTACAGCTATTGTAAAGAAAATTCTCTTCTGCACTACTTTAAATAGGTCAAAATAAGGCCAAAACAATAAATGGAAAAATTTGATCGTTTGACAATTGGATGGGATTGGTAAAATTTCCAAGTAGAGATTTTAGGGTTTTCATGAGAGATCTACATTACCCGTACCAGTATGGAAAGATATTAAGAGATTATAATTACATATAAGATAGTATAGAATCTATAGGGAATGCCTAAGGAATGAATGAGAAATCATATATGTAATGAATAAAATCAAGCTGGGGCATGAATCTACCCAAGTTATAGGACAGAAGACATGCATATAAATTGTATTCCATTCATATTTTTTTCCTCCTACTAAGACATCTGGTCAGAACTCAGAATAGTTGCTCTAATGGATTCTTCCTCTGCAAAAATGGTTAGACGGCTCGAATACCTTGTCAGTGTTTTTTTTGTTTTTTGTTTTTTGTTTTTGAATGGTAGGGTTTTATTGAGAATCAAAGTGGTGCATCAATATTAGCTTCGCTAAGTGGTTCTAACCATGAAGGCATCGAAAGACTGCAGTATGAACTTAGCTATCAAATGTGGAACCAGATTCATTAGTTGATTTTGTTCTTTTGCAGACATGTGTTATGAATGCAAATATGGATTGTGAAAAATGTAGGTTAAAAGTCTATGAAGTCGTGATCAATGTCTATGGTATATATTTTTCTCTCTTGTCTTGCTATTAATAGTTAACTACCTGCAATTTATTTTAACTGAGATTTTTTGTTTTTGTTTTTTTGTGTTTTCAAATTTAGGTGCTTATTCAATAGACATAGATGCAGAACAATCGATGGTAAAAGTTTCAGGCAAAGTAAATCCAAAGATAATTCTACAGTTGCTTGGAGGGAAACATGCCAAGGTAAAAAGTATCAAGTTTGATAGTGAGGAACCGTCCATGGGGGGCGGTTATCCCCCTCCCCCTCCTCCTCTTCCCCCATACGGAATGGGGCTGGCGCCCCATCCCTATTCCTATCTGAATGGAGGGCCATATGACTACCCCATGATGATGCCACCACTTCTGATGCTGCCACCATCACCACCACCATCATCAGTGGCAGCACAACCTCAACAAAAACCAACATTACTATTAGAAGCACCACCCCAGAATTCGGGGGCCACAGCACAACCACAAAATTCAGGAACGTCAGCACCACCAACCACTAATGTTGCAAAGGAGGCAGTGATACCCTCAGATAACAAGTCTAAGCGTTGCGGCATCGTCAAGAATTGCAGCATTATGTGATGAGCTT
This sequence comes from Rosa rugosa, assembly GCF_958449725.1. Classification (NCBI taxonomy): domain Eukaryota; kingdom Viridiplantae; phylum Streptophyta; class Magnoliopsida; order Rosales; family Rosaceae; genus Rosa; species Rosa rugosa. Next base: position 25,516,716 of record NC_084821.1, on the reverse strand, counting down.
GAAAAGGGTGCTGCCGACTTTCATTCTGAAGTTGACGTATAATAATTTTTGCTAGATCTCACTTCTCTTGGTGTTGATTTCTCCTTCATTTTGTAAAACTAGGTCTACTAGTATTCACTTATATATCATAGTATTGAATGAGCCATGCAAACTTTCATGTTCATTGTCGATCTTCCCACTCGATTCTTACTCCAAGTCTTATAAAAAAGCTTTCAATTTCAGAAATAATCCTACTTCTAACCAATTGTGCTTCCTATAATGCAGCAAACCAACAGCAACAACTGATGGGTAACATTATCCTTAGCCATCTTGCTAAACATGATAGATAGTCAATGGCTGTGGAAAGGTGAATTGAGGGAAACGTTTAACTAGGGTCAATATGTATCGAGTTCACATCCACTCGAGTTAAGGACATGAGGAAAGAGAGAAAGGTTAGAAGAGAAGGCCTTAATGACTACAGAACAACTCAGCAATAACAAATGAAGTTACCAGCTCCCACATCGATCAAGTTAGAATAACAAAATAACCTAGGTATTACAACGTTAGAGCCTTTTTTTTTTTTTTTGATTACCAAAAAACTTACAAAGAGAAAGAAAAACCACGATAAACAGCCCCTCCTAACTTATCCAAATGGAATGCTGAGCACACAGAAAGGAGCAGTGAGTAAAACCAAGTTCTAGGATTTGACTAATTATAAGCTAAATTTGCTAAATGGTCGGCTACAAAATTTGCTTCTCTAAAAATATGTCTAAAGATAATATCGTAAAACTGTTGAGCTAGAGATTGAATATCACGAACTAATATCTTCAACGTCCATGGGATATTTGCTTTGCCCTCTATACAATCAATTAGAATCTTGGAGTCCCCTTCTGCAATGATATGACTAACACCCTGCAACAGAGCTGTATGAAGACCTTCTCGTAAGGCAATAGCTTCAGCAATAAGAGTACATGCAGAGCCTATCGTCCTGCAAGCTGTAATTAACGGATTTCCTTCGGAATTACGGATAACAAATCCAATGGAAGTTTTCCCATTCCTAACTGAACCATCAAAATTTAGTTTAAGATAATGATCATTACGAGGAATCCATCTAATCAAACGATTAACAATTGGATGATTTACTTTAGTACGTCTATGAGCCTTTTGATAAGAACTACCCAACCGAAAGGCCTCAAACCAACAAGCAATAGGGGTAGTATTTTTTTGTTGAAAAACAACCAGATTTCTAGAGTTCCAAATTGACCAGAGAATCATAAGAGCATTACCTAGAATGTCACCATTAAGCTTACTATTATTGAGATGAACTAACCAATCTATGAGAGAACCATTCCAATTGAGGGGATTATATAAATAATGTTGAACCTGAATGGCAAAATGACATCTTCTAAATACATGATCCATAGTTTCCACTTCACAATGACAAAAAAGACAGCATGGAAAAACATTAGGATTATACGAAATTATTCTATTCCTAGTATTAATTCGGTTTCTAATGTAGAGCCAACTAAAAATCTTAACTTTAGGGGGAATAGTAAGTTTCCAAATTCTATTCAGAAGAGTTGATCTAGAATGTGGATGAACTTGATCAAACTGCATATTTGAAGCAGATTTTATAGAGAACACCCCAGTAGGAGAAGGACCCCAAATAAATTGATCAGGGATAGGGTTAATAAGCAAGAGAATGTCTATAATTTTATCTACAATATCATGAGGAAGTAACTGAAGAAGGCCTTGCTTATTCCACACTGAGTTTAAGATGAAGCGGTCCACAGTGATAGAGGTATCCAACTGATCTCGCTGATCCTGCGGAATCAAATTGATCAAAGGAGAGGGGAAAATCAATTATAAACAACAACGTTAGAGCTTAAAGCGAGTCAAGTGAAGCTAGTGTTGTCATGAAGATAATATTTATTCTTGTCAATGAAAGCAAGGTGGAAAGAAAATACAAGTTTGTCTGCTTCTTTCAACAGGCGCTCGAACAATTCTTCATCACACTCCAACTCTGGCTCTGATACGGGCATTCATGAGCCCATTGTCCACCACTGCTACCACATCTGGGACAAGCCATGAGATAATTAACCCCTTCATTAGGAACAACAGAATTTCTGGCCGAAGAGGAAGAAAAACATGTCCTTCATAGTGAGGGGGTTTTGTAGGGAAGGGAACAATAGGTCATGTAGGCAGGGGTTCTAAGGCCATCTCCAACCCTGAGCTAACGGTTGGATATAGCCCAAAAAAATGAAGATTTCCATCTCCAATTAGGAGGCTAAGCTAAACCAAAAATGCTATTTGAGGGGTTATAGGGCTAAGGGCTGGGCTAAAAGTGGCCCAAATAAATGAAGTGAATATGGCTGAATAGATCAATGGTTGAGATTGAAGCAAATATGCAGTTGGCTAATGTCAGCTAGCTATTAGAAAAAAGTCTCCGTTGGTTTTTTTTTTTTTTTTTTTTTTGAAAATGTAACTACAATTTAAAAAAAATAATAATAAAGAAAAAGACAAAATATTCCTATAAATACCTATAGGGTGCGACTATTACCACCCTACAAATATTTGAATTATTGAAAAACTATATTACTGTTGTAGAGAAACTGAATTTGAGAGGAATTTGCTGTGTATTCTCATTGATAATAGGGGCCTCTTTATATAGAGGATTACAATGCATAGAATCTCAATCGTACAAGGAAAGTAATCGTACATTGAATAGGAATCTAGATCCTTCTAATTTAACCCTATTACCACTAGGTCAAGTAACTTAGAGTTTGGGCCAAACACATAAAAGAGAGATTTCCTTAAACACTCCCCCTTGTGTTGCCCAAACGCGGTGCTTCTCTCGTTGCCTCGTTAAAAACCTTGCCGAATAACAAAAAACCAGTGGGATAAAAATAACCTCGGTCGAAGGGGAAAAAGAGCACAACACACCCTTCACGTTTCGAGACCATACATGTAGACATCTCCCCCTGATGACTACGGTCATGGGAGTTCGGATAACTTCCGTAAACGATGCTACCAACATGTTTCTCGAAAGTGGAATTTAGGCAATGACTTAGTGAGCAAGTCTGCCACACTGTCCTCAGATCGAACCTAGTTCATTTTGATTTTGAGGAGAGTCTGTTGTTGCTGATTAAGCTTGGTGTTGTCGCTTTGATGTAGCCTTGCTTCATTTGTTCAAAACAAGCTGCATTATCCTAAATGCTCGTAGGCTCATCTATGGTAGACTTCAAACCACAATTGTTCGAACATGCGTAATTATGGATCCAATCCATATACATTCACGAATCTCTTCGTCAAGAGCAATAGTCTCGGCTGGTCCGAAGATATAGCGACTAGGGTCTATTTTGTAGACTTCCAAGATATCGCAGTCTTTACCCATGGTGAACACTTAACCAGTTTGGGAATGACCTTTGTGTGGGTCAGAGAGATACCTAGCATCAGCAAAACCTTCCAAAACGCTAACTTCGTTTTGGGATGGGGAGAGGGGACGCAGGCCAGTGTTGGCGGCGTTCCTGGTGTGTGATGGGTCCGAATCCATCATCTCTCTGTAGGGATAGAACAAGCCCATATCAATCGTACATCTCAAGTACTGAAAGATATCTTTTACACCAATCCTAATGGCGTCGCGTTGGCGCAAAGCTATATCTTAGTTAACAAGCTTACTGCAAATGAGATGTCCGGTCTTGATCATTTAACTAAGTACAATAATGCGCCTATTGTACTAAGTAAGACACTTCTACCTCTAGCACATCCTCGTCATCATCCTTTCGACGAAGAGGATCATTTTCAGGATCAAGACTACGGACGATCATGGGGGTGCTTGAAGGCTTGACCTTGTCAAAATTCCTAAGCATCTATCGACACGATGCTCAAGTTCCAAACCGAGACATAATCGTGTTCTCCCAAAATCCTTCATCTCAAACTCGGATTTCAAATGTTCAGCGGTTTCCCTTAACTCTTTAAGGGCTTCTAAAGAAGATCATGTCCAACATGAACCGCGATAGAATCCTAAACTTGTTATGAAAACGCGTGGGCATATCCCTTCCCAATCAAGTAGTCACTTTAGTGAGCGTTTCAACCTCTTTGTAAACGCGCTCCGTGGTCTAGAGCCACTTGACTTGGGTAAATGAAGTTCACCATGAACCTTCATATATATTCCGTATCTAGATCCCCATAGAGATACGTAGTGACCACATTTGTAAGCTGCATGTTCAGTTATTCGGAAACTACCAAACTAACAAGGTAGTGGAGTGCAATGACATCCATTAAGAGAGAATATGTCTCATCGTAGTCGATTCCAGGGCGTTTTATGAGAAGCCTTGCGCCATAAGGCGAGATTACCATCTCTTTTTCTCACTACGCTTTCTAACGAAGACCCATTAGTCAATAGGTTTTATGTCAGGAGGTGTTGGCATCACTAGCTCAGAAAACCTTCCTCTTCGTTAGAGAATCCATCTTAACCTGGATCGCATCTTTCCATTTAGGCCAAATCTCTCTACGTTGGCATTCACTCATCAACGGAGCGTGGTTCGATATCATCTGACTCAACAAACTCATGCGCATGCGCAACTACATCATCATTATGATGGAGTTTCTATCCCACGTCTCATGTACACTAGTGTAAGTTTCATAGAGCTCTATATTCTCAGGAATAGGTTCTGACGTTGAGGCGTCCCCCAAAGATAACCATAACCCGGAAGATACTCATGAGACGGATTTTGAGTGTCGATGATCAAAGGATTGGAGTGTGCCAAAGTATCCTTTGAAACCCACGGGCCTCCCATGCATCCTAGATGGGGCCATGGCCTGTAACGCCAGAGTGCCACTCTCTATGGCGTTGGCGCCATGCCTACCTCTGTGTAGGGTGGCGCTACGTCCTCTCGTAGGGACGTCCATCCTTGCAGGCATGTTTGCAGCATATTTGTGTGATCTCGTCACTTTAACAGGGATCGAAATGAGACATAGTGGGGACAAACTACGACAATTCCTGTCGTTCCTGTTGAACATTCGTGTTCTTATCTCCCCCTAACGACGGGAAGACTGTCTCATCAAAGTGACATCCGCAAATCTAGCGGTAAGGAGATCGCCTAGCAAGGGCATTAAGTGGCGGACGATTGTTGGAATCTCAAATCCAACGTAGTTGCCCATTCATCTGTAAGGACCCATCATAGAGCGCTGTGGCGGCGCAATTGGCACATAAATGACACACTCAAAGATGCATAAGTACAATACTTGTACCCAGTCACTAGCTGTAACGCAGAGATACATTGAGTGGCGGTGGGTCGTAGACGAATTAGCATAGCTGCATGCGATATTGCATCACCCCAAGCGGATTATAAGGAGATTGGTGCGCATTACCAATGTCCGGACTACCATCGTAGTCGTTTCCGCGAGACCATTTGGGTGTGTACATGGGAATATGATGTCCAACATCAGTCCCATTGCAATAACCATCGAAAGTCTTCGATGTAAACTCTCTAGCATCGTCAAGTCCAATTGACAGAATAGGATGATCCGGGGAGTGAGCCCGTTATCATATGATATTTGCTAAGAGTGTAGCATAAGCAGCATTACAAGTGGACAATGGCACAACACGTGACCAGCGTGTTTGCGTGTAAACCAACATTATGAGATATTTAAACGTCCGCAAGTTGGTTGAATCAGTCCACAGAATCCATACGAATTCTATGTAAGAACATAATGAGTATTGTCATATCCTTTGCATAGGACGGTCTCAGTCCTAATTTTCCTAAGGAAGTGGCTTTGTAAAATGAGCGAGAGGCCTTAGAAGCAACCAAGGAGAGTTTTGGTTGGGCCTGAGCGTTTGAAACGCATATTGAAGCAAAGTTTGTGACTACATCACCCATCAGGGTGTCATGACCATGGGAAGTGGCATCCATGGCGTTATAACCATGGGGATTGACATCCATGGCGTCATGGCCATGGGTAGCGCCATATATGGCGTTGTCACAAGGGACTTGGGCGGCCATATGGCGCCCCAAGACAGCTGCAGCGCCAGATGCTGCAATTGTTGCGGTCTTGCTAAGTCCAGGAACCAATTTTTGATTCTTGCTTCATTTCGCTCGAGGGTGTCCATGTGAAGTCTTTAGTAGACAAATCATCATATCATGACCAGGGTGACTTATCCTGTCGAGACAAAGCCAATATGTGTCTAAATCCAAGAGATCTTCTCTCATAACTTTATTGCATTTAATAACTCGAATAGTGACATAGAGTCCACTAGAGAGACACATAAACTTCTCTAAGATGCGCATTCGTTCGCAATCATTAGAGGCATTGCAAAGGAACTCATTTCTGTTCTCTACATGCGTTTTCGCATGGAATCCGTTGGCTATCCATAGGTGCGAGTTGCCCTAGGAGCGTAGAGAGTTTCTGTGACATTAATCAAGGTGCCATTTGGCAAAGAGAACTTGGGCTATTCCATGTCCTTGAATTAATACTGATGGCCCAGCCATCGTAGTCACAAAGTAACATGCTCATGAATCAAAATGGAGTCATAATGAAAAGAACTCAAAATTTTATTCATAAGCCAATGGAGTACATCATTGTCTCTTAACCATTAGGAGAATCTAATCCAAATGCTTAGCTAATGCAAAACAATGGTAGTCGTTTAACTTCTTTCGGTAATTCCAACGCAAATGTGACCAGGTGAGTAGGGAGATGTCGGTGGAGCAAAGCTCGCTTAATTACCACTTATCTCAAAACCTTCCTAGACATCACATTTACATTGAGTACGCCTACTTTGAAAAAAGACTAAACCATAGGCATCTACTACAAAAATAATATGGCAATTGCCTACATCTCTTGGAAAATAAAGACTTAAACAGAATTGGCGATCTATTGATCCCAGCCAGATTCGTAGTCTTCAACCCTTCACTCTAGATCATCTTCTTGATCTTCTTGTTCTACATAGTGAGCTTCTCTTGCTTCACAAATATGCTTTGTAGGCGGTGACAAGTTCTTCACGAGCTCTACAAATGTGTGCCCAATGATCAGACACTCCACATTGAGAACATACATCTCTTTGCTCAAACTCCATTGATTGAGGCGCTTTGAAAGCGTCATTAAGATGGCTTCTTAGTGTTGGTGGAGCCACCAACATGGCCAGAGGCGTTGCCTCCCTCTCTCTTTCCACGTTGACCTCTTCAGTTCCGTGTTCGCCTATTTTGGCGATTACCTTCCCAAGTAGAGCGATTATATGGACCAGAAAGTCCAGAAGTATCCCTAATGTTAGGGTTTTGCTCTTGGCGCCTTTTCTTAGGGGCACGACTATAATTGGATTCCGGAATATGCTCTGTTTCCACAGATCTCGAATTATAGTTCTTCACAAGGATGTTGTCATACTTTTCAGTGACATTCATAGCTCCAATGAGCTCATGAAACCTTGTGATTCGTCTTGCATTAACATCGATTCGATAGTTCTTAGCAACCGTCAATGCAGAGACGGGGAAGGTAGAGAGAGTCTTCTCAATCAAACATCGCATTTGTGATCTCTTTACCACAGAATTCCATTAAGGATTTAATGCGAAGTGCTTCCGAGTTGTAGTCAAGAACTGACTTGAAATCATAGGAGCGGAGGCTATGCCATCTCACTTCTAAGTCAGGAAGCAAGGAAGGAGTCACGGACGTTGCCAAATCTTTCTTCGAGTGAGACCCACAGCCTTCTGGGGTCTTCTTCATTCATATACTCGTACTGGAGCGAATCATCCATATGACGAGTCATTAGGATGATGGCTTTCGCCTTATTTGCCTCTAAGGCTGCTCTATTTGCTTCCAAAGCTTGAGTTTGCTCAACAGTTAGCACTGTTTGGCTCCAATTTTGCTGCAGCTGGTCAACAGTCTCTTTTCTTGCGCAGGCGTGCCAGCACCGTTCGGGTGCGGTCGTCGGGGGTGTCCCTTGACCTGACTTCTATAAAGCGATTGTAGACGAGGAGAGCACCAACCTCGTCGTGGGATTCTTTGTGCCTCGTGGTGAGGACTTTGCTGAAGTTTCTTCTTGTTCACAAGTCGATACTCAATATTGCAGATTGAGCAGAGCGAAATCACCGGGAAGTATTGAGATCTTGCTAAAGCGTGACTTTAGCTTGGCTGGGTTGCTAGGGCGTTACCCTTGCTTGGCTGGTTCTGTAACCGTTGTGGTCGCGGCACTACCGTCGGCTCCCGAGGAGACTAGGACTGAAGCACGTTGACAGAGGGTTTGGTGGCACTGAAAGTCGGCTTCTGAGAAGACTAGGACTAGGAGTGTGATCACCGGTAAGAGAAAGAGAATGAGAGGAGTTGCTCTTAGAGAGGTTGCTCTAGAGAGAACTTAGATCATCTTAGAGATGTTTTGATGTTGTGTTGTGAATGTGTGTGTTAGAATGAGAGGAGAAGGTGTTTATATAGGGAAGAAAAAGAAGAGTGAAATGATGAGTGGAAGAAAAATAATGAAAGTGGAGTATGAAAGTGATTTGTAAAATATGGAAAAGATAAAGAAATGATGAAATGAAAGCAAGGCATGAAGGTGCAAAAACATGGAAGTGATGATGATCTATTAAAGAGATTGTTGTAGAAAAATATATCCAAGGAAAAAAAGAAAAGCATCTAGCTTTCTTCATGTGGGTAGGAAACATGAACATGTGAATATTGAGCTGGTTTTAGGTCAGTTTCTGCCCCTTTATTCCTTCAATTATTTCTCCAACAAGCCTTCAGAATGAGCCTTCGACTTCTTCATAAAAAATGTTCCACTATGAGTGTAGATCATCCTGACAAATTTTCAGAGCTTTATTCCATGCGGTTGGGCTAGAAATGCTGCTGGACTTCTTACAGGTCCAGTTTTCCAGTTTTGCTTCTGTAGAAAATTGGACCGATTGTTTGAAGGCCTTCCACTCAAATCTAGCTCTGGAACTCTTCATACGAAATGATCCTTGGGCTTTCTAGAATTAATCTGGAAAGTTTCAGCTCATTTAGATTTCATTTGGTTAGTCTGCCGCCCCTCCTTCCTTGTTGAGCTCGGTTTCTCCTAGCCGAATTAGGAAAATGTGCTAAAGTTGACTTTTCATGCTGTACATACCTCCAATAATATGGAGTATTTACTACGTCACCAAGCATAAGTAACACCCACTTTGGGACATCCACAAGACATGGCAAGGCCCAACCGAGACATACATCGTGTAGCCCTATGTTCAGGCTACGCGCCACCGGGAAGCCACCTTCCCGCCCTTGCCAACATGCCTCCATAACATACCTTTCTGCATGTTAAATAGACTAGAATAGTGTGATTTCTTGTCCCACATCGAAGAACAAGTAAAGGAGAAGCATTCCTTCATCTATAAAAGGAATGCCTCCTCCCACAACTCAACACATTCATCCATCCCATTACATACTTTGTAATCCCTCTTGGGCCGCAAGGCTCAACACACTAGTATAAGCTTTCAAGTGGACGTAGTCTCCCGCTCATGCGGAGGCGAACCACTATACATCTTGTGTCAATCTCTCTCTCTCTCTCTCTCTCTTTATTTATAGCTAACTAGAGTCCCCTCGGATTTCTAACGTTAACATTGGCGCCGTCTGTGGGAAGCCAACACAAAGGCTTCGTCACCTACCACGAACTTTGACCCGAAAATGTCGAGTCGACGCTCATTCAACATCAAATTGGGGCCGGTCAACGCCCGGCGGGGTCAGTCAACGCCCATCAAGGCTTGGTCAACGCTGACCATTGTTGGTCAACGCCAACCACCAAAAAAAAAAAAAAAAAGTGGGGTGGCTATTTACTCTGGACACCCAGAGGTCTAGTCTAAACACCCCAACCCAACCTCCTTCTTCTTCAATCAGTGGCACCGCCGAACTTAGTCAGCGGCACCGCCAAGCTCGAGCTTCCGCCAGCATGACCATTCCTCATTCATCACCAGCACCGGCAGCTCCGCCAGGGACAGTCCGAGCAATCATCTTCCGGCGAGTCTTCTGCCGGACGGGTCTCCAGCCAGCAAGCTCCGCCGGCCAGCCTTCCGCCAAGACTTGCTGCAAAGCTCCGCTCCGCTGGCAACCGGCCACCGCTAGCCTGCATCTGCCGGACAACCACCGCCGACCAAGGCTGTCTCCTCTGGCCATTAGCTTCGCATCCGAGCTCCTCCGCTGACCAAGCTTCAGCCAGCGGCTCTGCTCCGCCCACCAGTGGCGCTCCCCAACACCATCAGCGGCAAAACCTCCGCCGAACTTCTGCAGCGCCGCTGCACACCCAACTGCAGCTCCGTCCAACTTCTTCGACCAAACTCGTGGTCTCCATCAAGCTCCGGCTCCGCCAAACTTCAGTTCCGCCGAACTCATGTTCCGTTGAACTCCAGCTTCCGCCTGACACCAAGACCATCTCCGCCACACTCCTCTGGCAGCACCAGTGTGCAATCCACCGCTAGCTCACAACTTCACTTGGCGCGGCAACCTCCATCCGAGCTCCGCTCCGCTGAGCAACTCCTCCACTGAGCAGAACCATCTCTGCCAAAACTCCGCTAGCCCAAACCTCCGCCACCCAGCTGCTTCTGTCAAAACGCACCCAGAAGCAGACCCTTCAGGCGCTGGTCTTCAGACACGCTTCGAACTCCGACAGCGGTCAAATACACTAATTCATGAGCTAAACATGCCCACCGGACACCTCTCAAGTTAGCAAAGTCATCATCTTTCACCTAAGGTGGTTTGCCGGGGCAATGGACAGTCATGCTCGACCAACTCCGCTAAACCTCCAAATTGGCACAAGATAAGTGCATTCCTCTTATCCTTTCCGCTCTTACGATTAGAGCTATTGCCATGTCTATACATGTCTCCCTGACCCTTAAGCATGCCTTCAAAATGTTATTAGCAACTTTACTACAAGTACATGCTATACACACATGCCATGCTACTACTTAATTGCAACTCAATTACATAAATATGTGACATTCATCTAGAAGCTTGTGACACTTACGACTTAGTTAAAACATGGTCGGATAAACGACTTGCTCGGGTTACGACTCGCTTGGGTATCGAGTATGGCCACGACTTGCGCTTGGGCCACACCTCGCATGCTCGCACAACGCCTACACACTCAACTACACCCAACTTGCTCGAACAACCCAACTTGCTCGGTCATGTCCAACATGTTTTACTTAAGCCCCAAGTTCACAAACGCTTCATTCTATGTCACCGGGACTACTCCCACAAAATTACTATGGACACCCATTACACTTGCCACTATCTATTGTGCGTATTAATGGCCATAAGATCCACTATACAACTACCAATATTTTACATGTTCATACACATTAATGGAATATTGATTCTTCTACCATTTGTTGTTCCCTTCAAATCGCATTCTTTTTCGCATTCCATTAATACGGACGATAACCAATACAACAAGCATTCTACATATGCGCATTTTCTGTCTCATTGTGCAGGATTAAGCGAGTCCCTTCTTGCTTGCGGAGCTCGGGGACTTGTAGGGGCGTGTGCGCCCCTCGGATATTACTTATGCTTGATGACTTCATGATTTGAACTCCCCAACCAAGAAGCTACTCTTACTCGGGGACTTCGGGGACTTGTACATACCTCCAATAATATGGAGTATTTACTACGTCACCAAGCATAAGTAACACCCACTTTGGGACATCCACAAGACATGGCAAGGCCCAACCGAGACATACATCGTGTAGCCCTATGTTCAGGCTACGCGGCGGTATCCGGAAGTCGCAAATCCGCCATCGGGAAGCCACCTTCCCGCCCTTGCCAACATGCCTCCATAACATAGCTTTCTGCATGTTAAATAGACTAGAATAGTGTGGTTTCTTGTCCCACATCGAAGAACAAGTAAAGGAGAAGCATTCCTTCATCTATAAAAGGAATGCCTCCTCCCACAACTCAACACATTCATCCATCCCATTACATACTTTGTAATCCCTCTTGGGCCGCAAGGCTCAACACACTAGTATAAGCTTTCAAGTGGACGTAGTCTCCCGCTCATGCGGAGGCGAACCACTATACATCTTGTGTCAATCTCTCTCTCTCTCTCTCTCTTTATTTATAGCTAACTAGAGTCCCCTCGGATTTCTAACGTTAACACATGCTTCCATGCTTCCATAGTAGGCTTTATTTAGCCTCTAAATATATATTTCGAACTTGTCGACAATATATAGCTTGAGCCACTGACATTGGCTCAATTTCTCCAACACATGCCTTGTCAGGCCAAAATGTTCATTTTGGGTCCAAACAAGCACGTCCTGGCTAGGCTCGAGAATCGTATCCAGGATTCCATCGGCCTTGAGATGCTGGCGGACATCACGAACCCACCTGTGATATTCAGAGCCAGTTGTTCCCAATGGAGCAAAGTCCAATTTGTTCAGGTTACTCATCCTGAAAGAGAACAAGAAATTAGGGTTAGTTTCGGAGCGTGAAAGGCTACCACGAAAACATATAAAATTTCTGAGCGTAGTCGCTTCCAAGAAATTAGGAATTTCCGAGCGTAGTCGCTTCCAAGAAATTCGATTCCAAGAGGGGTTGGATTAGATCGAAACAATGATGTGTGGGGTCGATCGTTTTCTTCTCAACAAACTCTTAAGTTTGGAGGACTCTACAAGCTCCAAGCTTGGAGTGAGCACGAACCCCCACAGTTCGGCTTTTGGTCTCCCCTATGAAGAAGAAAGGGGGGTAAAAGAAGGGAGGTTGAAAGTCCCCGAGAAAAGAAGAGAAATTGAATTTAAAAACTCTAAAAAACGGGAACGTTTAGTAAAAAATACCTCGAAACAAGTCGCCGGAAAATTTGGCCGGAAAAAGTCGCCGGAAAGAGGCCGGAAAAGTTGCCGGAAATCGGCCGGAAAAAGGTTGACCGGTCGTTGACCGGGGAGCTGACGTGGCTGCTGACTGGTGCTGACTGGGCGTTGACGTGGCAGTGCTGACGTGGACGGGCTCTGGGCTGATGTGATTTGGGCCTAGGGCAGCGACTATGGGCCTGAGGTCTGCTTCTGGGCCTGGGCAGATCTACTGGGCTGGGCTTCTGCTTCTACCTCCTTTTTTTTTTTTTCTTTCTTTTCTGCCGGTCCGGTTGCAGTGTTTTCTGGTGGCCGGTTCAGGGACTTTTAGGCCGGTTCCGGTGGTGAAATTTCCGGTTCCGGGTGTCTGGGATCGAGTTCCTGCAGGTGGTGGAGTATGGATGCAGGAAGCCGTGAGGAAGTCGTTGAACCGAGCAGAGATCTTTGCGTCACTTCCGGTGGCCGGTTTGGTGTATTTCCGGCCGGTTCTGGTGGTGGCGTCGCCGGTTCTGGACTCCTGGAGTTGAGAGCTTCAAGGTGGGCGGCGGTGGTTTCTGGGATTTGAAGGCTACGAATTTAGGGTTTCAGGGTTAGGGCTTCGTGCTGATAACGTGTTGTAGAGAAACTGAATTTGAGAGGAATTTGCTGTGTATTCTCATTGATAATAGGGGCCTCTTTATATAGAGGATTACAATGCATAGAATCTCAATCGTACAAGGAAAGTAATCGTACATTGAATAGGAATCTAGATCCTTCTAATTTAACCCTATTACCACTAGGTCAAGTAACCTAGAGTTTGGGCCAAACACATAAAAGAGAGATTTCCTTAAACAATTACCTATATTTGAATTATTGAAAAACTATATTTGAATATGTGTCTGGCCCAAACTCTAGATTACTTGACCTAGTGGTAATGGGTTAGAATTAAAGATAATATCAGAGAATATTGGAGATATATATCCAATCAATGTAATATTACGTTTCCTTGTACAACTCTGATTCTATGCATTGTAATCCTCTATATAAAGAGACCTTTATTATCAATGAAAGTACGACTCAATTCACTTCCAATTCAGTTTTCCTTAAACAAAAGGAGAAATTAATTTCTCATTACGTAACATTAATCTTCATCTTCTCCACTCAAATTTGAATTTATTACTAATTTTTTAGTCTCTTGTTGCTTCCTCATCGTTAATTTATTATTCAATTCACAAAATCATTAGTGTTCATTTCATCAAAATCTTTGCAATACCGTTTGTGAACACCGAAAGTAAAAATTTAAAACACGAAAAAGAAAAAAACTCAATCTTCAGCATTGCTCAAAGTTGTTAACTTGTCAAATCGATTGAAATAGATGAACATTGAAACTGAAAGAAAAAAAATGGAAGTAAATCAGATTATGATTTTATTAGGAAACTTTAATAGATTTTAGTTTTTTTATTGGTACAAATTAAATGAGAGATTTTATTTTATTTAAAAAAATATATTTTTTAGTTAGATATGTCATATAAAAGGATATTTCTGGAAAGAGAATTTGGTTAGATAAGTAAATTTAAGGGTCCATGACCCAAAGCACCAAAATGAACAAAAATTATCTCACTTACCCCAACAACAGTTTTTTATTCCTATTAACCCATTTAACAACTAAATGACAATTTTGCCCTCGGGCTAATTAATAAACTATCTCATGCCATCTTCTCTCTCCTCTCTCTCATTCCATTCTGATCTACAACTCTCTCTCTCTCTCTCTCTCTCTCTCTCTCTCTCTCTCTCTCTCTCTCTCTCTCTCTCTCTCTCTCTCTCTCTCTCTCTCTTTCCCCGCAACGTGCCCGTTGCCGCGCGCCACTGCTGTCAGAATCATGAGACGATAGTGCCTTGGAGGTCGAGAGCGCCGCAGAGGCCGGAGACGACGCCGCAGTTCGAGGACTCTGTTGAGATCGGACGGTGACGAGCACGGAGCGCTGAGTCGACTCGGGTAGGGAGCGACCGCCACCGACGTCCTTAAGCCTTGGCACGTGCCGCAAATGCCTTCGTTTACAGCCCCGAGCTTCTGGTCGATTTCGGCGATCTAGCCTTTTTTTTTTTTTTTTTCATCTGAGGCGCCGATCAGAGAAGCAACATCCACTCCTGAAGACGACGAAGCAGCTCCAGTCGGAGCTACCTTGCCGGAGTCCAACACCTGGTAGGCTATCTCGGAGTCGGAGCTCCGAAGCACCGACGAGAATAGCGTCCAGCTATTGACGTGGGTGCCCAAATCAGAATTTTTTTTTTTTAAGTAATGGGACAGAAGGAAAAGGAAAAAAAAAAAGTTTTGAATGTCTATTGGGGGGCAATAGACGTCTATTGAGGGACAATAAACGTTTTTAAATTGATATAATTTCTTCGTTTTTTTCTTTAAATAAAGTTTTATTGTCTAAATTTTGAGAGATTAGTTCATATTCTGGCAACCGAAAGTTCTATTGGAGGATAATAGACGTCTATTGGGGACAATACATGGTTGATAGACGTCTATTGTGGGCAATAAACGTCTATTAGGGGGCAATAGACCTCTATTGCCTCTCTATTGGGGGAATAGGGGGCAATAAATGTCTATTGGGGTAGTAAACCTTTCCGGTGAGGTTTTCTGAAAAGTCCGGTGGGCGGCGGCCGGTGACCGGAATCCCGCGATTAGTGACCGGATTCCTGCCAACTTTCGCCGGAATCCGGCAGCCAGTGACCAGATTCTGGAGGTCGGTGACGGGGCTCCGGCGAAGTCTCCTATAGTTTTTCTCTCTCTCTCTCTAAGTAACAAAGGGGTGAGGGTAAAATGGTATTAAAAAGAAAAAAAATCTTAATGGGGTATTAGGGAAGACCTCCTTAGAGTGTTTTGGGTAAGAGGGAATTAAAAAAATTTAATGGGGTAAGTGGGAAAAGAATCTCTAGAAATGGGGTGAATAGACAAAAACTCTAAATTTAATAATTGAAATTAAAATGCAGGGTGTAATGAGCAAGTAGGGTGAACAAAGAAAATGATAGGGTGACAATAGCCGCACCCATACCTATATCACCTTATTTTCATATCTGACATTCTCTCATATTTTTGTTCTACCTCCACACTCCCATATTTGACACGTGACACTATAATAGCATAATTATAAAATACTATATATTTGAAAAACAATAAATAACATGACATTTAAACTTATAGCCCTAAGGGTTAG